>NC_143040.1:15042500-15082500 GCF_057628025.1 Oncorhynchus mykiss | reverse complement strand
AACAATGCATCTCCATTTGAGTGCCCGGCAATGTCAGAAGGAGGGGGTCGCCTGGCCCGCGTGGCTTGGAGAACAGGGTTTATGGGTAGGGGCCTGGATGCAGGGGTGCTAGTTAGCCGGGCCGGCCGGCCGCTCTCTCCAGAACACAAGAAGAATAAACTGTCCCCTTGTGTTTACAGGAGGCCAAGTAAAATCTTACAGTACCTTGTATCGTTTGATAAAGTCCTTGGTTTGTGGCGTCTAGACTGTTCGTAGTGAGAGCTTAACCACTCAGACCAGACCTCTTGAAGTCTCTGCACTTGGCACTTTAATCGCTCAATGGCTCACTTTATTTTTTATCCGCATTCGTTCAAACAAATTGTTGGTATTTTTTATCTTTCTCTCTGTCTTTACTCTCTGTCTTTTCTCTCTGTCTTTCTCTCTGTCTTTCTCTCTGTCTTTACTCTCTGTCTTTTCTCTCCGTCTTTTCTCTCTGTCTTTCTCTCTGTCTTTTCTCTCTGTCTTTTCTCTCTGTCTTTCTCTCTGTCTTTACTCTCTGTCTTTTCTCTCTGTCTTTACTCTGTCTTTCTCTCTGTCTTTACTCTCTGTCTTTACTCTGTCTTTTCTCTCTGTCTTTACTCTCTGTCTTTTCTCTCTGTCTTTTCTCTCTGTCTTTACTCTGTCTTTCTCTCTGTCTTTACTCTCTGTCTTTACTCTGTCTTTTCTCTCTGTCTTTACTCTCTGTCTTTTCTCTCTGTCTTTTCTCTCTGTCTTTACTCTGTCTTTCTCTCTGTCTTTACTCTCTGTCTTTACTCTCTGTCTTTTCTCTCTGTCTTTACTCTGTCTTTTCTCTCTGTCTTTACTCTCTGTCTTTACTCTCTGTCTTTCCTCTCTGTCTTTACTCTGTCTTTTCTCTCTGTCTTTCTCTCTGTCTTTACTCTGTCTTTTCTCTCTGTCTTTACTCTCTGTCTTTTCTCTCTGTCTTTCTCTCTGTCTTTCTCTCTGTCTTTACTCTCTGTCTTTTCTCTCTGTCTTTTCTCTCTGTCTTTCTCTCTGTCTTTTCTCTCTGTCTTTTCTCTCTGTCTTTCTCTCTGTCTTTACTCTCTGTCTTTTCTCTCTGTCTTTACTCTGTCTTTCTCTCTGTCTTTACTCTCTGTCTTTACTCTGTCTTTTCTCTCTGTCTTTACTCTCTGTCTTTTCTCTCTGTCTTTTCTCTCTGTCTTTACTCTGTCTTTCTCTCTGTCTTTACTCTCTGTCTTTACTCTGTCTTTTCTCTCTGTCTTTACTCTCTGTCTTTTCTCTCTGTCTTTTCTCTCTGTCTTTACTCTGTCTTTCTCTCTGTCTTTACTCTCTGTCTTTACTCTCTGTCTTTTCTCTCTGTCTTTACTCTGTCTTTCTCTCTGTCTTTACTCTCTGTCTTTACTCTGTCTTTACTCTCTGTCTTTACTCTGTCTTTACTCTGTCTTTTCTCTCTGTCTTTACTCTGTCTTTCTCTCTGTCTTTACTCTCTGTCTTTACTCTCTGTCTTTTCTCTCTGTCTTTACTCTCTGTCTTTACTCTCTGTCTTTTCTCTCTGTCTTTTCTCTCTGTCTTTCTCTCTGTCTTTTCTCTCTGTCTTTTCTCTCTGTCTTTCTCTCTGTCTTTACTCTCTGTCTTTTCTCTCTGTCTTTACTCTGTCTTTCTCTCTGTCTTTACTCTCTGTCTTTACTCTGTCTTTTCTCTCTGTCTTTACTCTCTGTCTTTTCTCTCTGTCTTTTCTCTCTGTCTTTACTCTGTCTTTCTCTCTGTCTTTACTCTCTGTCTTTACTCTGTCTTTTCTCTCTGTCTTTACTCTCTGTCTTTTCTCTCTGTCTTTTCTCTCTGTCTTTACTCTGTCTTTCTCTCTGTCTTTACTCTCTGTCTTTACTCTCTGTCTTTTCTCTCTGTCTTTACTCTGTCTTTCTCTCTGTCTTTACTCTCTGTCTTTACTCTGTCTTTACTCTCTGTCTTTACTCTGTCTTTACTCTGTCTTTTCTCTCTGTCTTTACTCTGTCTTTCTCTCTGTCTTTACTCTCTGTCTTTACTCTCTGTCTTTTCTCTCTGTCTTTACTCTCTGTCTTTACTCTCTGTCTTTTCTCTCTGTCTTTCTCTCTGTCTTTCTCTCTGTCTTTACTCTGTCTTTTCTCTCTGTCTTTACTCTGTCTTTCTCTCTGTCTTTTCTCTCTGTCTTTCTCTCTGTCTTTCTCTCTGTCTTTTCTCTGTCTTTTCTCTCTGTCTTTACTCTGTCTTTCTCTCTGTCTTTTCTCTCTGTCTTACTCTCTGTCTTTCCTCTCTGTCTTTACTCTGTCTTTTCTCTCTGTCTTTCTCTCTGTCTTTACTCTGTCTTTTCTCTCTGTCTTTACTCTGTCTTTCTCTCTGTCTTTTCTCTCTGTCTTTACTCTGTCTTTCTCTCTGTCTTTCTCTCTGTCTTTACTCTCTGTCTTTACTCTCTGTCTTTCCTCTCTGTCTTTCTCTCTGTCTTTTCTCTCTGTCTTTTCTCTCTGTCTTTACTCTCTGTCTTTCTCTCTGTCTTTACTCTGTCTTTACTCTCTGTCTTTTCTCTCTGTCTTTCTCTCTGTCTTTTCTCTGTCTTTACTCTCTGTCTTTACTCTCTGTCTTTACTCTGTCTTTACTCTCTGTCTTTACTCTCTGTCTTTCTCTCTGTCTTTACTCTGTCTTTACTCTCTGTCTTTCCTCTCTGTCTTTCTCTCTGTCTTTCTCTCTGTCTTTTCTCTCTGTCTTTACTCTCTGTCTTTCTCTCTGTCTTTACTCTGTCTTTACTCTCTGTCTTTCTCTGTCTTTACTCTGTCTTTACTCTCTGTCTTTTCTCTCTGTCTTTACTCTGTCTTTCTCTCTGTCTTTCTCTCTGTCTTTACTCTCTGTCTTTCCTATCTGTCTTTCTCTCTGTCTTTACTCTCTGTCTTTCTCTCTGTCTTTACTCTCTGTCTTTCTCTCTGTCTTTACTCTCTATCTTTCCTCTCTGCCTTTACTCTCTGTCTTTACTCTCTGTCTTTACTCTCTGTCTTTACTCTCTGTCTTTTCTCTTTGTCTTTACTCTGTCTTTCTCACTGTCTTTACTCTCTGTCTTTACTCTCTGTCTTTACTCTGTCTTACTCTCTGTCTTTACTCTGTCTTACTCTCTGTCTTTACTCTGTCTTTCTCTCTGTCTTTACTCTCAGTCTTTACTCTCTGTCTTTACTCTCTTTTACTCTCTGTCTTTACTCTCTGTCTTTACTCTCTGTCTTTACTCTGTCTTTCTCTCTGTCTTTACTCTCTGTCTTTCTCTCTGTCTTTCTCTCTGTCTTTCTTGCCAAGCAATGCAGAGTGTTGAACTGACAACAGAGCGAGGTCAGAAATTGGGGTCTTTTGTGAACACTTTTGTCGCCCGACGGATGATAACATCCAGATAAAAGATGCCATGAATCAACTATGTTTCACTCTCTGGGCTCTCTCTGTCTTTGGAAGCTGTCTTTCTCTGTCTTTACTCTCTGTCTTTCTCTGTCTTTACTCTCTGTCTTTCTCTCTGTCTTTCTCTCTGTCTTTCTCTGTCTTTCTCTCTGTCTTTCTCTGTCTTTCTCTCTGTCTTTTCTCTCTGTCTGTTCTCTCTGTCTTTACTCTCTGTCTTTTCTCTCTGTCTTTACTCTGTCTTTCTCTCTGTCTTTCTCTCTGTCTTTCTCTCTGTCTTTCTCTGTCTTTCTCTCTGTCTTTTCTCTCTGTCTTTTCTCTCTGTCTTTACTCTCTGTCTTTTCTCTCTGTCTTTACTCTGTCTTTCTCTCTGTCTTTCTCTCTGTCTTTACTCTCTGTCTTTCTCTCTGTCTTTACTCTCTGTCTTTCTCTCTGTCTTTACTCTCTGTCTTTCCTCTCTGCCTTTACTCTCTGTCTTTACTCTCTGTCTTTACTCTCTGTCTTTACTCTCTGTCTTTTCTCTCTGTCTTTACTCTGTCTTTCTCTCTGTCTTTACTCTCTGTCTTTACTCTCTGTCTTTACTCTGTCTTACTCTCTGTCTTTACTCTGTCTTACTCTCTGTCTTTACTCTGTCTTTACTCTCTGTCTTTACTCTCAGTCTTTTCTCTCTGTCTTTACTCTCTTTTACTCTCTGTCTTTACTCTCTGTCTTTCTCTCTGTCTTTCTCTCTGTCTTTCTCTGTCTTTCTCTGTCTTTACTCTCTGTCTTTCTCTGTCTTTACTCTCTGTCTTTCTCTGTCTTTACTCTCTGTCTTTCTCTCTGTCTTTCTCTGTCTTTCTCTCTGTCTTTCTCTGTCTTTCTCTCTGTCTTTTCTCTCTGTCTTTACTCTCTGTCTTTACTCTCTGTCTTTCTCTCTGTCTTTACTCTCTGTCTTTCCTCTCTGCCTTTACTCTCTGTCTTTACTCTCTGTCTTTACTCTCTGTCTTTACTCTCTGTCTTTTCTTTCTGTCTTTACTCTGTCTTTCTCTCTGTCTTTACTCTCTGTCTTTACTCTCTGTCTTTACTCTGTCTTACTCTCTGTCTTTACTCAGTCTTTCTCTCTGTCTTTTACTCTCTGTCTTTACTCTCTTTTACTCTCTGTCTTTACTCTCTGTCTTTACTCTGTCTTTCTCTCTGTCTTTACTCTCTGTCTTTCTCTGTCTTTCTCTGTCTTCACTCTCTGTCTTTCTCTGTCTTTCCTCTCTATCTTTCTCTCTGTCTTTTCTCTCTGTCTTTACTCTCTGTCTTTCTGTCTGTCTTTACTCTCTGTCTTTACACTCTGTCTTTACTCTCTGTCTTTACTCTGTCTTTACTCTGTCTTTTCTCTCTGTCTTTACTCTGTCTTTCTCTCTGTCTTTACTCTCTGTCTTTACTCTCTGTCTTTTCTCTCTGTCTTTACTCTCTGTCTTTACTCTCTGTCTTTTCTCTGTCTTTTCTCTCTGTCTTTACTCTGTCTTTCTCTCTGTCTTTTCTCTCTGTCTTACTCTCTGTCTTTCCTCTCTGTCTTTACTCTGTCTTTTCTCTCTGTCTTTCTCTCTGTCTTTACTCTGTCTTTTCTCTCTGTCTTTACTCTCTGTCTTTTCTCTCTGTCTTTCTCTCTGTCTTTCTCTCTGTCTTTACTCTCTGTCTTTTCTCTCTGTCTTTTCTCTCTGTCTTTCTCTCTGTCTTTTCTCTCTGTCTTTTCTCTCTGTCTTTCTCTCTGTCTTTACTCTCTGTCTTTTCTCTCTGTCTTTACTCTGTCTTTCTCTCTGTCTTTACTCTCTGTCTTTACTCTGTCTTTTCTCTCTGTCTTTACTCTCTGTCTTTTCTCTCTGTCTTTTCTCTCTGTCTTTACTCTGTCTTTCTCTCTGTCTTTACTCTCTGTCTTTACTCTGTCTTTTCTCTCTGTCTTTACTCTCTGTCTTTTCTCTCTGTCTTTTCTCTCTGTCTTTACTCTGTCTTTCTCTCTGTCTTTACTCTCTGTCTTTACTCTCTGTCTTTTCTCTCTGTCTTTACTCTGTCTTTCTCTCTGTCTTTACTCTCTGTCTTTACTCTGTCTTTACTCTCTGTCTTTACTCTGTCTTTACTCTGTCTTTTCTCTCTGTCTTTACTCTGTCTTTCTCTCTGTCTTTACTCTCTGTCTTTACTCTCTGTCTTTTCTCTCTGTCTTTACTCTCTGTCTTTACTCTCTGTCTTTTCTCTCTGTCTTTACTCTCTGTCTTTACTCTCAGTCTTTTCTCTCTGTCTTTACTCTCTTTTCTCTCTGTCTTTCTCTCTGTCTTTACTCTCTGTCTTTTCTCTCTGTCTTTACTCTGTCTTTCTCTCTGTCTTTACTCTCTGTCTTTACTCTGTCTTTTCTCTCTGTCTTTACTCTCTGTCTTTTCTCTCTGTCTTTTCTCTCTGTCTTTACTCTGTCTTTCTCTCTGTCTTTACTCTCTGTCTTTACTCTGTCTTTTCTCTCTGTCTTTACTCTCTGTCTTTTCTCTCTGTCTTTTCTCTCTGTCTTTACTCTGTCTTTACTCTGTCTTTACTCTGTCTTTTCTCTCTGTCTTTACTCTGTCTTTCTCTCTGTCTTTACTCTCTGTCTTTACTCTCTGTCTTTTCTCTCTGTCTTTACTCTCTGTCTTTACTCTCTGTCTTTTCTCTCTGTCTTTACTCTCTGTCTTTACTCTCAGTCTTTTCTCTCTGTCTTTACTCTCTTTTCTCTCTGTCTTTCTCTCTGTCTTTACTCTCTGTCTTTTCTCTCTGTCTTTACTCTGTCTTTCTCTCTGTCTTTACTCTCTGTCTTTACTCTGTCTTTTCTCTCTGTCTTTACTCTCTGTCTTTTCTCTCTGTCTTTTCTCTCTGTCTTTACTCTGTCTTTCTCTCTGTCTTTACTCTCTGTCTTTACTCTGTCTTTTCTCTCTGTCTTTACTCTCTGTCTTTTCTCTCTGTCTTTTCTCTCTGTCTTTACTCTGTCTTTACTCTCTGTCTTTACTCTGTCTTTACTCTGTCTTTTCTCTCTGTCTTTACTCTGTCTTTCTCTCTGTCTTTACTCTCTGTCTTTACTCTCTGTCTTTTCTCTCTGTCTTTACTCTCTGTCTTTACTCTCTGTCTTTTCTCTCTGTCTTTCTCTCTGTCTTTCTCTCTGTCTTTACTCTGTCTTTTCTCTCTGTCTTTACTCTGTCTTTCTCTCTGTCTTTTCTCTCTGTCTTTCTCTCTGTCTTTCTCTCTGTCTTTTCTCTGTCTTTTCTCTCTGTCTTTACTCTGTCTTTCTCTCTGTCTTTTCTCTCTGTCTTACTCTCTGTCTTTCCTCTCTGTCTTTACTCTGTCTTTTCTCTCTGTCTTTCTCTCTGTCTTTACTCTGTCTTTTCTCTCTGTCTTTACTCTGTCTTTCTCTCTGTCTTTTCTCTCTGTCTTTACTCTGTCTTTCTCTCTGTCTTTCTCTCTGTCTTTACTCTCTGTCTTTACTCTCTGTCTTTCCTCTCTGTCTTTCTCTCTGTCTTTTCTCTCTGTCTTTTCTCTCTGTCTTTACTCTCTGTCTTTCTCTCTGTCTTTACTCTGTCTTTACTCTCTGTCTTTTCTCTCTGTCTTTCTCTCTGTCTTTTCTCTGTCTTTACTCTCTGTCTTTACTCTCTGTCTTTACTCTGTCTTTACTCTCTGTCTTTACTCTCTGTCTTTCTCTCTGTCTTTACTCTGTCTTTACTCTCTGTCTTTCCTCTCTGTCTTTCTCTCTGTCTTTCTCTCTGTCTTTTCTCTCTGTCTTTACTCTCTGTCTTTCTCTCTGTCTTTACTCTGTCTTTACTCTCTGTCTTTCTCTGTCTTTACTCTGTCTTTACTCTCTGTCTTTTCTCTCTGTCTTTACTCTGTCTTTCTCTCTGTCTTTCTCTCTGTCTTTACTCTCTGTCTTTCCTATCTGTCTTTCTCTCTGTCTTTACTCTCTGTCTTTCTCTCTGTCTTTACTCTCTGTCTTTCTCTCTGTCTTTACTCTCTATCTTTCCTCTCTGCCTTTACTCTCTGTCTTTACTCTCTGTCTTTACTCTCTGTCTTTACTCTCTGTCTTTTCTCTTTGTCTTTACTCTGTCTTTCTCACTGTCTTTACTCTCTGTCTTTACTCTCTGTCTTTACTCTGTCTTACTCTCTGTCTTTACTCTGTCTTACTCTCTGTCTTTACTCTGTCTTTCTCTCTGTCTTTACTCTCAGTCTTTACTCTCTGTCTTTACTCTCTTTTACTCTCTGTCTTTACTCTCTGTCTTTACTCTCTGTCTTTACTCTGTCTTTCTCTCTGTCTTTACTCTCTGTCTTTCTCTCTGTCTTTCTCTCTGTCTTTCTTGCCAAGCAATGCAGAGTGTTGAACTGACAACAGAGCGAGGTCAGAAATTGGGGTCTTTTGTGAACACTTTTGTCGCCCGACGGATGATAACATCCAGATAAAAGATGCCATGAATCAACTATGTTTCACTCTCTGGGCTCTCTCTGTCTTTGGAAGCTGTCTTTCTCTGTCTTTACTCTCTGTCTTTCTCTGTCTTTACTCTCTGTCTTTCTCTCTGTCTTTCTCTCTGTCTTTCTCTGTCTTTCTCTCTGTCTTTCTCTGTCTTTCTCTCTGTCTTTTCTCTCTGTCTTTACTCTCTGTCTTTCTGTCTGTCTTTACTCTCTGTCTTTACACTCTGTCTTTACTCTCTGTCTTTACTCTCTGTCTTTACACTCTGTCTTTACTCTCTGTCTTTACTCTCTGTCTTTCTCTGTCTTCACTCTCTGTCTTTCTCTGTCTTTCCTCTCTATCTTTCTCTCTGTCTTTTCTCTCTGTCTTTACTCTCTGTCTTTCTGTCTGTCTTTACTCTCTGTCTTTCTGTCTGTCTTTACTCTCTGTCTTTCTGTCTGTCTTTACTCTCTGTCTTTACTCTCTTCTTCCTTTCTGTCTTTACTCTCTGTCTTTACTCTCTTCTTCCTCTCTGTCTTTCCTCTTTGTCTTTTCTCTCTGTCTTTCTCTCTGTCTTTCTCTCTGTCTTTCTTGCCAAGCAATGCAGAGTGGTGAACTGACAACAGAGCGAGGTCAGAAATTGGGGTCTTTTGTGAACACTTTTGTTGCCCGACGGATGATAACATCCAGATAAAAGATGCCATGAATCAACTATGTTTCTCTCTCTGGGCTCTCTCTGTCTTTGGAAGCTTCCTCTTCAGATGGGTTGATAGATGAACAAACTGCTCATATCTGATCCCCAACAAAAACTTGTTTGTTGGTTTGGTTCGCTCCCAAAAGCAATTTGGGGCCTATATGAGCCTTGAACATTGTCACTGACCTGCTGATAGAAGGTGAACAACTGTTCTTCACCAAAGCGTTCTCATTCTCAGCCAAATGCCTTCACTTGTTATTAGATTTTTTATGTTATTTATTTTTTAGGGGTGGATCAGCTTTAATATTGTGGAAAGATTGTTGATTCCATCAACGTAATTGTCTGCATCGTTTACAATCCCACATATATTTTTGGGGTAAATATATATATATATATCCATATACATACACGTACATACCCATATATATACATATACTTAAGCATACATAAACATTCATACATATACACATATAAACAGTACATACATACATATACTTTTTTTAGAATATACCTTTATTATTCCCGGCAAACCCTACCACCCTTCCCCCAATCGGAGTAAACTAATAAACAATAACACTTAGGCTTCTACCTTCCGTTTATACATATTATACACATTTTACAGACACAATCTATTTTACAATAGTTATATTTTGTTTGTTTTTAGTCCTTCCTCTATTTCTGATGTCCACCCAGTTTGATTTCTATTTGTAGCTGTGCTATTCCACAACATTTCTGAACCAATATACATGCCTTCCCTTTCAACAGCCTCCAGTGTGATGTTTCAATAAAGTATAGAGCATGTTACCATACAGGGAAACATTTAGACGGGAGCAACAATAAACCCTCTCATCGATGCCAACCTGATGCCACCCGATGCCAACCTGATCCCGTCTCAGTGAAAGCCTACCTCGTCGTTTTGCCCGCCAGCGGTCTCAGGCTCCAGCTCTGTACACACAGACACGGGATTCTCCCATTCCCAACAAGCTCAGAGAGCCATGACAGTTAGCGGCGGCGCTGAGCTAAACGGCTTTAGCTGGAAACACCCTGCGTGTAAATATCCTTAGAGAAAGCAATAACGATGCTCAGAACGCACCACAGATCTAGATTAGGGGCTCATTATATGGCAGGAGGCCGAGGAGCCACTCGGTAGGCAGACGTAAACAAATCGGGTAGGGGAGGCCGTCTTAATAAAGAGAAGAAAAAACACCGCACTCAGCAAATGACCAACAGTTAAAACTAATGTTGTATGAACCGTATTCAATTACCCTCGGCAGCGACTTCCCCTTTGCCTCCGCCGTGGCGGCGGCGGCCTTGGCACGGGGAAGCAGCCGTGATGCATGGCTCCGGTTGCCGCGGTAATCTGTCTCAGCCGACGTTCGGGCGACGGACGCATTAAGTCGTTTAAAACAGCTGATGCAGAAACAGAGGTCAGGGGTCAACGTTCCCAGAGGAGTATCAAACACAGACGAAGACGACATTGCTCCGAGATAATTACCTCTCCAGGAGGGAAGGATTGACTGAGGGCCTAATAAGGCTTTAAGCTATGATCCGTACAGGGAATTACCAACGAGGCCATTTAGCAGTCAACCGCGCCCACCACCACCGTTTCCATTAAGGACCATAGCCATCACTTAAAGAGTGGTCCGGCTGAAGAAGAGTACCCATGTTGAGTAATAAAGATGGGTTTATGGCCATTTACACTACCCTGAACAGAGTCAGCGGCTCTACTGTCCTACCTTAGAGTGGGGCTACGGCGTCCATCTTCATCGTCAAGTTATTTTGAATGCCCTTAGTCTACCATGACTACCTTTAATGGAGTCTGCTGGAGTCGTCTCTCTACCATTCTGTCCAATGATTGTCCCTTCCATTCTAGTCCCTTATCTGGGAATCTTTTAATAGACCCAGGCTGCATGGGGATCAAACACAACAGGGATTATGTGATTAATGTTTCACAATCTCTCTATGGTGGAGTATGACTCAGCGTTAGTTGTTGTCTTAACTGAATGGATGAGACCTAATCCAGGTTTTGTTTTAGTGGGTATTAAAATGATTGATGGAGAGATGATGAGATGATCTCGGTGGCTTTGAAGATCCAGAGATGCAAGGCATTTTTGTGGAATTTCAAGGTTTTCAATTTTAATGAGAGTTTTTCCAAGGGTTCAATGTTGTACGGTTCGCTGATAGATGAAAATGATGAGGGGAATTAGTGGTAATCCTAAAATCATACCGCCTCAGTGTGCTCCTCCCACCGCCATTAGTAAACACCACACCAAGCGGCTGCCTCTGTAACATTAAAAGGTGATGCATTACATGCCTTATTAAAGAGACTTTTGAAAACACAAACCACATTTTGAGGATATTCTCCTATAATTGTATTAAACACTAATAACGCTACATGATATCATAACTAAATCCTCCCGGCTGGATTTGAAATGATACATACTAACTCAACGTTATGCTATAAGCTAAATAGATAATATTCTGGTTCTGACCCCCAGACAAAGCGAACACTTCCCTAGAACCATATCTCTCCTATAACTGTGGGGTTTCAGCAGAGCAAGCCCCCTCCTTGAACCAGCTCTCTCCCTCTTGTCGCTCCTCTCATCCCACCGTCCTCTCCCCTCTCCCTGGATGGAGCTGGAGGTAGGAGCAGTGCGTCTGGATGGACACACATGGCTGCCCTCCTCTGCCCGGAGCCTAATTGGCCAGTCCTGCTGAAGCAGCACAGCTCTTTGGTCTTAATTCTTTCCCAAAGTGGATTGTGCTTCTCTGATCTACGGCCCAGAGAGACGTCCCCCCCTCCGTCTATTACTCCAAAAAGAGCTGAGAGGGGGAAGATGGGGGGTGTGGGAGGTGGGGAATTAAGGGGGGATTTTGGGGGTTACTGCTTATCAAATGGGCGAGTCTGTTATTTTGTAAAATGTTCTTGTTTTGTCAGTATGTCGTCTTTTATCAAATCAATCAAATGTATTTTAGAAATATAAATATATATTTACATCAGCAGTTGTCACAAAGTGACAGTTGTGATTTCTGCCCGTCAGCAGCTCGGCTGGCGGAAAATCATTAGCTTTGAGAGATTCAACTATACATCATTGTTTTTAGTGATAAAGTTACAGGCAGGTTGACTTTCGGTCTTTGTTTACCGGCAGGTTGACTTTGGGCCTAACTGTGCTTGTTATAAACAAGGTACTGTAAAGGAAGATGTGTCTCAACATGTGACATCATGTTAAAAATCAATAAGAAATGTTCGACTTTGAGATTTTTCCCACTGATCTTTTGACTGCCCACTGCCCAGTGTGCTGTAGAAACACAATTGTGTTCAATAACTTGTTCAATGTCTGTGGTACAATAGCCATTACTACACAACTGTCTCCAGACCCGGAGTTGAGTGGAAATAGGCTCTAAGAAATGTCAGTACTTCTCCCACACCAATAGATGGGTGATTTACTTGGTCCAGCTGACAGAAAAGTCATTAAAGCACTCTCTGGCTCCACCTGCTCCTCTCTTGGATGCTGTTTTCCAGATCGACCCCCTAGTTCCAACCCCCTATACCAGTCCTGTATGTCTGAATCAACCCCTAGTTCAGCCCCCTATACCACTCCTGTAGGTCTGAATCAACCCCTAGTTCCAACCCCCTATACCACTCCTGTATTTCTGAATCAACCCCTAGTTCAGCCCCCTATACCAGTCCTGTATGTCTGAATCAACCCCTAGTTCAGCCCCCTATACCACTCCTGTAGGTCTGAATCAACCCCTAGTTCAGCCCCCTATACCACTCCTGTAGGTCTGAATCAACCCCTAGTTCAGCCCCCTATATCACTCCTGTAGGTCTGAATCAACCCCTAGTTCAGCCACCTATACCACTCCTGTAGGTCTGAATCAACCCCTAGTTCAGCCCCCTATACCACTCCTGTAGGTCTGAATCAACCCCTAGTTCAGCCCCCTATACCAGTCCTGTATGTCTGAATCAACCCCTAGTTCAGCCCCCTATACCACTCCTGTAGGTCTGAATCAACCCCTAGTTCAGCCCCCTATACCTCTCCTGTAGGTCTGAATCAACCCCTAGTTCAGCCCCCTATACCACTCCTGTATGTCTGAATCAACCCCTAGTTCAGCCCCCTATACCACTCCTGTAGGTCTGAATCAACCCCTAGTTCAGCCCCCTATACCACTCCTGTAGGTCTAAATTGATTGGACAGGTGAAAGTAATATTGTGAAAATTCCGACAAGCCAATCAAAAGTGATTGATCAGATCATTTTGGATATGCAGGAGTGCCTGGGGAGTGAGGAGAGTGAGGAGTGGGAGCTAGGGGTTGATTTTGGAAATCAGTTAGAAGGATCTACACTCTTAAAGGCTTCCAAAATGGTTCTCGGCTGTCCCCATAGGAAAATCATTTTTGGTTCCAGGTTGAACCAGCTTCCAGTAAGGGAAGAGGTGAGACGCTACACCTCTCACTGAATCATACCACAGACAATGAAATCAGGCTGCAGTCTGTAACTTTGACAGGAACAACCAGTCATTCACTATTCAGGTATGTGGTCCTAGAAACAACCAGTCATTTACTATACAGGTATGTGGTTCTAGAAACAACCAGTCATTCACTATACAGGTATGTGGTTCTAGAAACAACCAGTCCTTCACTATACAGGTATGTGGTTCTAGAAACAACCAGTCATTCACTATTCAGGTATGTGGTTCTAGAAACAACCAGTCATTCACTATTCAGGTATGTGGTTCTAGAAACAACCAGTCATTCACTATGCACGTATGTGGTTCTAGAAACAACCAGTTATTCACTATTCAGGTATGTGGTTCTAGAAACAACCAGTCATTCACTATTCACGTATGTGGTTCTAGAAACAACCAGTCATTCACTATTCAGGTATGTGGTTCTAGAAACAACCAGTCATTCACTATTCCGGTATGTGGTTCTAGAAACAACCAGTCATTCACTATACAGGTATGTGGAACTAGATGGCTGTCACCATAATGTATATAGAGGAAGCATGTGGTGAGACCCAGATTCAATGACAATCCATCTCCTTGTCCTGCTCCCATTCTCTTCCCAGTCACTGACAATCTCCCCCTCGGCCCCTTCCCTGTTCAACAACTAACTCCATAACCATAATACCCATCATAACCATTATACCATCATACCCATAATACCATAATACCATAATACCATAATACCATCATACCCATAATACCATCATACCCATAATACCCATAATACCCATAATACCCATCATAACCATAATACCCATAATGCCCATCATACCATAATACCCATAATACCCATCATACCATCATAACCATAATACCCATAATACCCATAATACCCATAATACCCATAATACCCATCATACCCATAATACCCATAATACCCATAATACCCATAATACCCATAATACCCATCATAACTATAATACCCATCATAACCACCATAGCCCATGTGAGAGAAGCAGACTCGGTCTCAACCTTTAAGTCTTTACTGAAGAATGATCTCTTCAGTGGGTCATATGATTGAGTGTAGTCTGGCCCAGGAGTGTGAAGGTGAACGAAAAGGCTCTGGAGCAACGAACCGCCCTTGCTGTCTCTGCCTGGCCGGTTCGCCTCTCTCCACTGGGATTCTCTGCCTCTAACCCTATTACAGGGGCTGAGTCACTGGCTTACTGGTGCTCTTCCATGCCGTCCCTAGGAGGGGTGCGTCACTTGAGTGGGTTGAGTCACTGACGTGATCTTCCTGTTTTTGTTGGCGCCCCCCCTTGGGAGGTCTTTGTGGGCTATACTCAGCCTTGTCTCAGGATGGTAAATTGGTGGTTCAAGATATCCCTCTAGTGGTGTGGGGGCTCTGCTTTGGCAGAGTGGGTGGGGTTATATCCGGCCTGTTTGGCCCTGTCCGGGGGTATCATCGGATGGGGCCACAGTGTCTCCTGACCCCTCCTGTCTCAGCCTCCAGTATTTATGCTGCAGTAGTTTGACCCTAACATAGTCTGTTATATCTGGAGTACTTATCCTGTCTTATCCAGTGTCCTGTGTGAATTTAAGTATGCCCTCTCTAATTCTCTCTTTCTCTCCTTCTTTCTCTCTCTCGGAGGACCTGAGCCCTAGGACCATGCCTCAGAACTACCTGTCATGATGACTCCTTGCTGTCCCCAGTCCACCTGGCTGTGCTGCTGCTCCAGTTTCAACTGTTCTGCCTGCGGCTATGGAACCCTGACCTGTTCACCGGACGTGCTACCTGTCCCAGACCTGCTGTTTTCAACTCTCTAGAGACAGCAGGAGCGGTTGAGAAACTCTCAATGATCGGCTATGAAAAGTCAACTGACATCTACTCCTGAGGTGCTGACTTTCTGCACTCTCGACAACTACTGTGATTATTATTATTTGACACTGCTGGTCATCTATGAACATTTGAACATCTTGGCCATGTTCTGTTATAATCTCCACCCGGCAGAAGAGGACTGGCCACCCCTCATAGCCTGGTTCCTCTCTAGGTTTCTTCCTAGGTTTTGGCCTTTCTAGGGAGTTTTTCCTATCCACCGTGCTTCTACACCTGCATTGCTTGCTGTTCGGGGTTTTAGGCTGGGTTTCTGAACAGCACTTTGAGATATCAGCTGATGTAAGAAGGGCTTTATGAATAAATTTGATTTGATATCCACACACTCGTCTCTCCTGGTTAACAACTCTAAAGGGCTTTGGGCCAGTAGGCATCAAGATACTTGCCCATAATGTTGCATAAAACGCTGATGTAAGAAGGGCTATATAAATACATTTGATTTGATTTAACCATAATTGTCATGTATTGTCATGTTGTGTCTTTCTGTCCTTTCCTTTCACCCTGTCTCCCTCTGCTGGTCGTATTAGGTTACCGTTTCTGTCCCTCTTTCCCCCAGCTGTTCCTTGTCTTCTCTGACTACCTCATTCACCCCTTTTCCCACCTGTTCCCTTTTTCCCTCTGATTAGGTCCCTATATCTCTCTCTGTTTCTGCTCCTGTCTTTGTCGGATTCTTGTTTGTTGTGTTTCATGCCTGAGCCAGACTATCGTCATGTTTGCTGTAACCTTGTCCTGTCCTGTCGGAATCTGCCGGTCTATCTGAGCCTACCTATGTTTGGTTATTAAAGAAGCTCTGTTTAAGTTAGTTCGCTTTTGGGTCCTCATTCACTCACCGTAACAGAAGAATCCGACCAAGAATGGACCCAGCGACTTCGGATCCTCTCCACTCAGCCGTCGAGATCCAGGGAGCGATGCTAGGCAGACACGAGCAGGAATTGTCTGCTGCTCGACATGCCGTTGAGACCCTGGCCACCCAAGTCTCCAACCTCACAGAACAGGTTCACCATCTCCGCCTCGATCCACCGGCCACTTCCAGGGCTTTCGAATCTCCGGAGCCCAGAATCAATAACCCGCCGTGTTACTCTGGGGAGCCCACTGAATGCCGCTCGTTCCTCACCCAGTGTGATATTGTGTTTTCTCTCCAGCCCAACACTTACTCCAGGAGCACTGCTCGTGTCGCCTACGTCATATCTCTCCTTATTGGACGGGCTCGTGAGTGGGGCACGGCAATCTGGGAGGCAAGGGCTGAGTGTACTAACCAGTATCAGGACTTTAAGGAGGAGATGATACGGGTTTTTGATCGATCTGTTTTTGGGGAGGAGGCTTCCAGGGCCCTGTCTTCCCTATGTCAAGGTAATCGATCCATAACAGACTACTCTATTGAGTTTCGCACTCTTGCTGCCTCCAGTGGCTGGAACGAGCCGGCTTTGCTCGCTCGTTTTCTGGAGGGTCTCCGCGCAGAGGTAAAGGATGAGATTCTCTCCCGGGAGGTCCCTTCCAGCGTGGATTCCCTGATTGAACTCGCTATTCGCATTGAGCGACGGGTTGATCTTCGTCACCGAGCTCGTGGAAAGGAGCTCGCGTTCTCCGTTGCCCCCCTCTCCGCATCACTACCATCTTCCTCTGCCGGCTCGGGAGCTGAGCCTATGCAGCTGGGAGGTATCCGCATCTCGACTAAGGAGAGGGAACGGAGAATCACCAACCGCCTCTGTCTCTATTGCGGTTCTGCTGGTCATTTTGTCACTTCATGTCCAGTAAAAGCCAGAGCTCATCAGTAAGCGGAGGGCTACTGGTGAGCGCTACTACTCCTGTCTCTCCTTCAAGATCCTGCACTACCTTGTCGGTCCATCTACGCTGGACCGGTTCGTCAGCTTCCTGCAGTGCCTTAATAGACTCTGGGGCGGAGGGCTGTTTTATGGACGAGACCTGGGCTCGGGAACATGACATTCCTCTCAGACAGTTAAGGGAGTCCACGGCCTTGTTCGCCCTGGATGGTAGTCCTCTCCCCAGGATTCAGCGTGAGACGCTACCTTTAACCCTCACTGTTTCTGGTAATCATAGCGAAACCATTTCTTTTTTGATTTTTCGTTCACCTTTTACACCTGTTGTTTTGGGCCATCCCTGGCTAGTTTGTCATAATCCTTCCATTAATTGGTCTAGTAATTCTATCCTCTCCTGGAACGTCTCTTGTCATGTGAAATGTTTAATGTCTGCTATCCCTCCTGTTTCCTCTGTCTCTTCTTCACAGGAGGAGCCTGGTGATTTGACAGGGGTGCCGGAGGAATATCACGATCTGCGCACGGTGTTCAGTCGGTCCAGGGCCACCTCTCTTCCTCCACACCGGTCGTATGATTGTAGTATTGATCTCCTTCCGGGAACCACTCCCCCCCGGGGTAGACTATACTCTCTGTCGGCTCCCGAACGTAAGGCTCTCGAGGATTATTTGTCTGTAGCTCTTGACGCCGGTACCATAGTCCCCTCCTCCTCTCCCGCCGGAGCGGGGTTTTTTTTTGTCAAGAAGAAGGACGGGTCTCTGCGCCCCTGCATAGATTATCGAGGGCTGAATGACATAACAGTTAAGAATCGTTATCCGCTTCCTCTTATGTCTTCAGCCTTCGAGATCCTGCAGGGAGCCAGGTTTTTCACTAAGTTGGACCTTCGTAACGCTTACCATCTCGTGCGCATCAGGGAGGGGGACGAGTGGAAGACGGCGTTTAACACTCCGTTAGGGCACTTTGAATACCGGGTTCTTCCTTTCGGCCTCGCTAACGCTCCAGCTGTCTTTCAGGCATTAGTCAATGATGTCCTGAGAGACATGCTGAACATCTTTGTTTTCGTTTACCTTGACGATATCCTGATTTTTTCACCGTCACTCCAGATTCATCTTCAGCACGTTCGACGTGTCCTCCAGCGCCTTTTAGAGAATTGTCTTTTTGTGAAGGCTGAGAAGTGCACTTTTCATGCCTCCTCCGTCACATTTCTCGGTTCTGTTATTTCCGCTGAAGGCATTAAGATGGATCCCGCTAAGGTCCAAGCTGTCATTGATTGGCCCGCCCCTAAGTCACGCGTCGAGCTGCAGCGCTTTCTCGGCTTCGCGAACTTCTATCGTCGTTTCATCCGTAATTTCGGTCAGGTGGCAGCTCCTCTCACAGCCCTTACTTCTGTCAAGACGTGCTTTAAGTGGTCCGTTTCCGCCCAGGGAGCTTTTGATCTCCTCAAGAATCGTTTTACATCCGCTCCTATCCTTGTTACACCTGACGTCTCTAGACAGTTCGTTGTCGAGGTTGACGCGTCAGAGGTGGGCGTGGGAGCCATTCTTTCTCAGCGCTCCCTCTCTGACGACAAGGTCCACCCATGCGCGTATTTTTCTCATCGCCTGTCGCCGTCGGAACGTAACTATGATGTGGGAAACCGCGAACTGCTCGCCATCCGGTTAGCCCTAGGCGAATGGCGACAGTGGTTGGAGGGGGCGACCGTTCCTTTTGTCGTTTGGACTGACCATAGGAACCTTGAGTACATCCGTTCTGCCAAACGACTTAATGCGCGTCAGGCGCGTTGGGCGCTGTTTTTCGCTCGTTTCGAGTTCGTGATTTCTTATCGTCCGGGCTCTAAGAACACCAAGCCTGATGCTTTATCTCGTCTCTTCAGTTCTTCAGTAGCCTCCACTGACCCCGAGGGGATTCTCCCTGAGGGGCGTGTTGTCGGGTTGACTGTCTGGGGAATTGAGAGGCAGGTAAAGCAAGCGCTCACTCACACTCCGTCGCCGCGCGCTTGTCCTAGGAACCTTCTTTTCGTTCCCGTTCCTACTCGTCTGGCCGTTCTTCAGTGGGCTCACTCTGCCAAGTTAGCCGGCCACCCTGGCGTTCGGGGTACGCTTGCTTCCATTCGCCAGCGTTTTTGGTGGCCCACCCGGGAGCATGACACGCGTCGTTTCGTGGCTGCTTGTTCGGTCTGCGCGCAGACTAAGTCCGGTAACTCCCCTCCTGCCGGCCGTCTCAGGCCGCTTCCCATTCCCTCTCGACCGTGGTCTCACATCGCCTTAGATTTTGTCACCGGACTGCCTTCGTCAGCGGGGAAGACTGTTATTCTTACGGTTGTCGATAGGTTCTCTAAGGCGGCTCATTTCATTCCCCTTGCTAAGCTTCCTTCTGCTAAAGAGACGGCACAAATCATCATCGAGAATGTTTTCAGAATTCATGGCCTTCCGTCAGACGTCGTTTCGGACAGAGGTCCGCAATTCACGTCTCAATTTTGGAGGGAGTTTTGCCGTTTGATTGGGGCTTCCGTCAGTCTCTCTTCCGGCTTTCACCCCCAGTCTAACGGTCAAGCAGAACGGGCCAATCAGACTATTGGTCGCATCTTACGCAGTCTTTCTTTTCGCAACCCTGCGTCTTGGTCAGAACAGCTCCCCTGGGCAGAATACGCCCACAACTCGCTTCCTTCGTCTGCGACCGGGCTATCTCCTTTTCAGAGTAGCCTCGGGTACCAGCCTCCGCTGTTCTCATCTCAGTTCGCCGAGTCCAGCGTCCCCTCCGCTCAGGCTTTTGTCCAACGTTGCGAGCGCACCTGGAAGAGGGTCAGGTCTGCACTTTGCCGTTATAGGACGCAGACTGTGAGGGCTGCTAATAAGCGTAGAACTAAGAGTCCTAGATATTGTCGCGGTCAGAGAGTTTGGCTCTCCACTCAGAACCTTCCCCTTAAGACGGCTTCTCGCAAGTTGACCCCGCGGTTCATTGGTCCGTTCCGTATTTCTCGGGTCATTAATCCTGTCGCAGTTCGACTTCTTCTTCCGCGATACCTTCGTCGCGTCCACCCGGTCTTCCATGTCTCCTGTATTAAGCCCGTTCTTCGCGCCCCCGCTCGTCTTCCCCCCCCCCCCCCCATCCTTGTCGAGGGCGCACCCATCTACAGGGTCCGCAGGATTTTGGACATGCGTCCTCGGGGCCGTGGTCACCAGTACCTCGTTGATTGGGAGGGGTACGGTCCTGAGGAGAGGAGTTGGGTTCCCTCTCGGGACGTGCTGGACCGTGCGCTGATCGAGGATTTCCTCCGTTGCCGCCAGGTTTCCTCCTCGAGTGCGCCAGGAGGCGCTCGGTGAGTGGGGGGGTACTGTCATGTATTGTCATGTTGTGTCTTTCTGTCCTTTCCTTTCACCCTGTCTCCCTCTGCTGGTCGTATTAGGTTACCGTTTCTGTCCCTCTTTCCCCCAGCTGTTCCTTGTCTTCTCTGACTACCTCATTCACCCCTTTTCCCACCTGTTCCCTTTTTCCCTCTGATTAGGTCCCTATATCTCTCTCTGTTTCTGCTCCTGTCTTTGTCGGATTCTTGTTTGTTGTGTTTCATGCCTGAGCCAGACTATCGTCATGTTTGCTGTAACCTTGTCCTGTCCTGTCGGAATCTGCCGGTCTATCTGAGCCTACCTATGTTTGGTTATTAAAGAAGCTCTGTTTAAGTTAGTTCGCTTTTGGGTCCTCATTCACTCACCGTAACAATAATACCCATAATACTCATCATACCATCATACCCATCATAACATAATACACATCATAACATAATACCCATCATAACATAATACCCATCACACCCATCATACCCATCATAACATAATACCCATAATACACATCATAACATAATACCCATCATAACATAATACCCATCATAACATAATACCCATCATACCATAATACCCATAATACCCACAATACCCATCACACCCATCATAACATAATACCCATAATACCCATCATAACATAATAACCATCACACCCATCATAACATAATACCCATAATACCCATCATAACATAATACCCATAATACCCATCATAACATAATACCCATCATAACATAATACCCATAATACCCATAATACCCATCACACCCATCATAACATAATACCCATCATAACATAATGCCCATCACACCCGTCATAACATAATACCCATAATACCCATCATAACATAATAACCATCATAACATAATACCCATCACACCCATCATAACATAATACCCATCACACCCATCATAACATAATACCCATCACACCCATCATAACATAATACCCATAATACCCATCATAACATAATACCCATAATACCCATCATAACATAATACCCATAATACCCATCATAACATAATACCCATCACACCCATCATAACATAATACCCATAATACCCATCATAACATAATACCCATCATAACATAATACCCATCATAACATAATATCCATCACACATATCATACCCATAATACCCATCATAACATAATAACATAATACCCATTATACCCATCATAACATCATAACATAATACCCATTATACCCATCATAACATAACACCCATCATAACATAATAACATAATACCCATCATAACATAATACCCATCACACCCATCATAACATAATACACATCATAACATAATACCCATCATAATACCCATAATACACATCATAACATAATACCCATCATAATACCCATAATACACATCATAACATAATACCCATCATAATACCCATAATACACATCATAACATAATACACATCATTGCTCAGGTGAGAGAGAGAGAAAACATACAACCCCACATCTTGACTGAGTGTGTATGTTTGTCTATGGAAAGTGTACTACTAGGTATCAAGGTGAGGTGTGTGTGTGTGTGTGAGGATGAATGTCATGATTTACAACCCCCTCTACCTTATCCTTTCCAAACCCGATTCCCGGGGCTCCACGGGGACCAAACACAATAAAGTGTTCAAATGTAGCGACGGGGGGGGGTACACGTAGAGCGGCACCGGAGACGGATCAGACAGCCGCCGTAGATCATGAGTTTGTGAATACGGGATGAAGCCGACAAGGCCGCCGAGCATGAATCACACCAAGGCAGAAGAACGAACGCTGTCCGTTCTACCCTTCCCCTCATCCCTCCTCTCATCCCTCCTTCTCCACGCCAAACTTCTGCTTCACGCCCACGTTCGAGGTAAAGGGGGTTGTATGTTTTCATTTCCTAGGAAGTCTACACGACTGCCAGCCGAGGACTGTTGGTAATACAAATGTCTTAATGTGAGCTAACGGCAGACAATCCATCCAGACTAGATTTCAAGAGAAGGTACATTTTCCAGCTTGAATGCACACAATTTTGGGAATACAATGCCCTGTAAAATCTATATGCCATGACGAGGTACGTTATTTTAACTAATAACTAATGTTTGTTAAAAGACTGACACCACCCCAGGGGGAACTACAAGACTGTTTTATAGCACATTTTAATCATGGCTGGCTAGTGCATTAGGCAAAAACAATTTGGGGACTGTCCAAGTTGGCAAAAAACAAACACTTTCTCATTTCAATTACTCCTTGTGTTACTAAAAGGGCTTAGGAAAGAATGTGTCTTATCGTGGAGATAATGAGGACGGAAGAAGCATCTACATTAAGTAAGGATGAGAAGCCCCACATATCATCACTGAGAGGGCCGCGTCACATCAAACAGCTTTCATTCCCCGACAGACAGACCAATATCTCCGGCTGTCGCCAACAACTCTGAGTCTAAGCTTGTGGCTCGAGGGAAATCGACGAGTCGGACCTCGTTCTCTGAATGGGGAAGACGGTAGAAGAATGAAAAGAATGGAAACGTGGGGGGCGGCAGCGTCAAATCAAATCTCTCCCACCCACTCATTCATTCCTCCAAATGATAGACCCTGGCGGAAACAGGGAGAGGGGCTGGAGGGGGAGGGGAGGCCCAGGGGGACGGGCCACTGTCGTCAGGGCCGTAATCTGGGGCTAACACCAGGCTAGATTCTAGATGGGTCAGAATGAAGAGCTGATTTGATACGGGAGCCCCAGGCTGTGAGGACATGTCATGAAATTCAGAATGGAATAAGAATCAGAAGGAGGCTCTGCTGTAGACAACAGTGGAAGGTACTGTTGTCACAAGGGCTGTTTCACGGTTTGAATGTCACATTTGGTGGTGTAAAATCCAACTACCACCAAAACAGTATGCACATAGTGAATCCAGTCATCCACACCAACGGTTTAGTATTCATCTACACAGCTCCCAAAGTAATGAGGAAACAAGATGTTCTATTGAGCCTGCAACAAATCAAAATCAAACCCAGATTCTGGCACTCTAGGCTCTCACTGCGGAAGTTATGAAGAAGAGAGAGAGGAAGAGAGAGAAAGAAGAGAGAGAGGAGGAGAGAGAAAGAAGAGAGAGAGGAGGAGAGAGAAGAAGAGAGAAGAGGGAGAAAGAAGAGAGATAGGAGGAGAGAGAAAGAAGAGAGAGAGAATGAGAGAGAAAGAAGAGAGAGAGGAGGAGAGAGAAAGAAGAGAGAGAGAAGCAACAAATAAAGACTGAGGATAAAACCATCCTAATGTGATTAATGAGAGACTGATTATGTTGTGGTTTTATACCGGGAGGACGAGAGCAGATGGAGGAGTTACAGTGATTCTCCTTTCGCTCCTCTCCTCCTCCATGGCTACTGCTGTAAACAGACCTTTCTCTCCTATCCTCTCCTCCATGGCTACTGCTGTAAACAGACCTTTCTCTCCTCCTCTCCACGGCTACTGCTGTAAACAGACCTTTCTCTCCTCTCCTCCTCCAGGGCTACTGCTGTAAACAGACCTTTCTCTCCTCTCCTCTTCCACAGCTACTGTTGTAAACAGACCTTTCTCTCCTCTCCTCCTCCATGGCAACTGCTGTAAACAGACCTTTCTCTCCTCTCCTCCTCCACGGCTACTGCTGTAAACAGACCTTTCTCTCCTCTCCTCCTCCACGGCTACTGCTGTAAACATACCTTTCTCTCCTCTCCTCCTCCACGGCTACTGCTGTAAACAGACCTTTCTCTCCTCTCCTCCAGGGCTACTGCTGTAAACAGACCTTTCTCTCCTCTCCTCCTCCACGGCTACTGCTGTAAACAGACCTTTCTCTCCTCTCCTCCAGGGCTACTGCTGTAAACAGACCTTCCTCTCCTCTCCTCCTCCACAGCTACTGCTGTAAACAGACCTTTCTCTCCTCTCCTCCTCCACGGCTACTGCTGTAAACAGACCTTTCTCTCCTCTCCTCCAGGGCTACTGCTGTAAACAGACCTTCCTCTCCTCTCCTCCTCCACAGCTACTGCTGTAAACAGACCTTCCTCTCCTCTCCTCCTCCACAGCTACTGCTGTAAACAGACCTTTCTGTCCTCTCCTCCTCCACGGCTACTGCTGTAAACAGACCTTTCTCTCCTCTCCTCCAGGGCTACTGCTGTAAACAGACCTTTCTCTCCTCTCCTCCTCCAGGGCTACTGCTGTAAACAGACCTTTCTCTCCTCTCCTCCTCCACAGCTACTGCTGTAAACAGACCTTTCTCCCCTCTCCTCCAGGGCAACTGCTGTAAACAGACCTTTCTCTCCTCTCCTCCAGGGCTACTGCTGTAAACAGACCTTTCTCTCCTCTACTCCTCCACAGCTACTGCTGTAAACAGACCTTTCTCTCCTCTCCACAAGGGCTACTGCTGTAAACAGACCTTTCTCTCCTCTCCTCCTCCACAGCTACTGCTGTAAACAGACCTTTCTCTCCTCTCCTCCTACAGGGCTACTGCTGTAAACAGACCTTTCTCTCCTCTCCTCCTCCACGGCTACTGCTGTAAACAGACCTTTCTCTCCTCTCCTCCTCCACAGCTACTGCTGTAAACAGACCTTTCTCTCCTCTCCTCCTCCAGGGCTACTGCTGTAAACAGACCTTTCTCTCCTCTCCTCCTCCACGGCTACTGCTGTAAACAGACCTTTCTCTCCTCTCCTCCTCCACAGCTACTGCTGTAAACAGACCTTTCTCTCCTCTCCTCCTCCACAGCTACTGCTGTAAACAGACCTTTCTCCCCTCTCCTCCAGGGCAACTGCTGTAAACAGACCTTTCTCTCCTCTCCTCCTCCACAGCTACTGCTGTAAACAGACCTTTCTCTCCTCTCCTCCTCCAGGGCTACTGCTGTAAACAGACCTTTCTCTCCTCTCCTCCTCCACAGCTACTGCTGTAAACAGACCTTTCTCCCCTCTCCTCCAGGGCAACTGCTGTAAACAGACCTTCCTCTCCTCTCCTCCAGGGCTACTGCTGTAAACAGACCTTTCTCTCCTCTCCTCTCCTCCAGGGCAACTGCTGTAAACAGACCTTTCTCTCCTCTCCTCCACGGCTACTGCTGTAAACAGACCTTCCTCTCCTCTCCTCCACGGCTACTGCTGTAAACAGACCTTCCTCTCCTCTCCTCCACGGCTACTGCTGTAAACAGACCTTTCTCTCCTCTCCTCTCCTCCAGGGCAACTGCTGTAAACAGACCTTTCTCTCCTCTCCTCCTCCAGGGCTACTGCTGTAAACAGACCTTTCTCTCCTCTCCTCCTCCACAGCTACTGCTGTAAACAGACCTTTCTCTCCTCTCCTCCAGGGCTACTGCTGTAAACAGACCTTCCTCTCCTCTCAACCTCCACAGCTACTGCTGTAAACAGACCTTTCTCTCCTCTCCTCCAGGGCTACTGCTGTAAACAGACCTTTCTCTCCTCTCCTCCTCCACGGCTACTGCTGTAAACAGACCTTTCTCTCCTCTCCTCCTCCACGGCTACTGCTGTAAACAGACCTTTCTCTCATCTCCTCCTCCACGGCTACTGCTGTAAACAGACCTTTCTCTCCTCTCCTCCTCCACAGCTACTGCTGTAAACAGACCTTTCTCTCCTCTCCTCCAGGGCTACTGCTGTAAACAGACCTTTCTCTCCTCTCCTCCTCCACGGCTACTGCTGTAAACAGACCTTTCTCTCCTCTCCTCCTCCAGGGCTACTGCTATAAACAAACCTTTCTCTCCTCTCCTCCACGTCTACTGCTGTAAACAGACCTTTCTCTCCTCTCCTCCTCCATGGCTACTGCTGTAAACAGACCTTTCTCTCCTCTCCTCCACGGCTACTGCTGTAAACAGACCTTTCTCTCCTCTCCTCCTCCACAGCTACTGCTGTAAACAGACCTTTCTCTCCTCTCCTCCTCCACGGCTACTGCTGTAAACAGACCTTTCTCTCCTCTCCTCCTCCACAGCTACTGCTGTAAACAGACCTTTCTCTCCTCTCCTCCTCCACGGCTACTGCTGTAAACAGACCTTTCTCTCCTCTCCTCCTCCACGGCTACTGCTGTAAACAGACCTTTCTCTCCTCTCCTCCTCCACGGCTACTGCTGTAAACAGACCTTTCTCTTCTCTCCTCTCCTCCTCCACAGCTACTGCTGTAAACAGACCTTTCTCTCCTCTCCTCCTCCACGGCTACTGCTGTAAACAGACCTTTCTCTCCTCTCCTCCTCCACGGCTACTGCTGTAAACAGACCTTTCTCCCCTCTCCTCCACGGCTACTGCTGTAAACAGACCTTTCTCTCCTCTCCTCCTCCACGGCTACTGTTGTAAACAGACCTTTCTGTTTTCTCCTCCTCCAGGGCTACTGCTGTAAACAGACCTTTCTGTTTTCTCCTCCTCCACGGCTACTGCTGTAAACAGACCTTTCTCCCCTCTCCTCCACGGCTACTGCTGTAAACAGACCTTTCTCTCCTCTCCTCCAGGGCACCTGCTGTAAACAGACCTTTCTCTCCTCTCCTCCTCCACGGCTACTGCTGTAAACAGACCTTTCTGTTTTCTCCTCCTCCACGGCTACTGCTGTAAACAGACCTTTCTCTCCTCTCCTCCTCCAGGGCTACTGCTGTAAACAGACCTTTCTGTTTTCTCCTCCTCCACGGCTACTGCTGTAAACAGACCTTTCTCTCCTTCTCCACTGGCTACACTCTTAGCTGCTATCTAGAACCTAAAATGGTTCTTTGGCTGTCCCCATAGGAGAACCCTTTGAAGAACCCTTTTTGGTTCCATTTAGATCTGCATGTAAAATAGGGAAACTGTCGATTGTGTGAACTCTTACACATCTTTGTGTGGCTGGGATAGACATACAGGGGATTGTGTCATGTTGGTCTCATTCATACTAGAATATGACTAGGGCCCTGAGTTTTTCCTTCAAATAGTCACTCCAGGAAAAACTCGGGGCCCTAGACATTACGCAAAACAGTGTCTTACCGTCTGATCAATCAAACCTAACGTCTCTCCCAGCCAGGCTGTTCTTTACCTTGAACCTTATTCAAGACAGAAAGTAGTCCAACCTAATGTCACTCCCAGCCAGGGTGTTCTTTACCTTGAACCTTATTCAAGACAGAAAGTAGTCAAACCTAACATCCCTCCCAGCCAGAGTGTTCTTTACCTTGAACCTTATTCAAGACAGAAAGTAGTCCAACCTAATGTCACTCCCAGCCAGGGTGTTCTTTACCTTGAACCTTATTCAAGACAGAAAGTAGTCCAACCTAACGTCCCTCCCAGCCAGGGTGTTCTTTACCTTGAACCTTATTCAAGACAGAAAGTAGTCCAACCTAATGTCCCTCCCAGCCAGGGTGTTCTTTACCTTGAACCTTATTCAAGACAGAAAGTAGTCAAACCTAATGTCCCTCCCAGCCAGGGTGTTCTTTACCTTGAACCTTATTCAAGACAGAAAGTAGTCAAACCTAATGTCACTCCCAGCCAGGGTGTTCTTTACCTTGAACCTTATTCAAGACAGAAAGTAGTCCAACCTAATGTCCCTCCCAGCCAGGGTGTTCTTTACCTTGAACCTTATTCAAGACCGAAAGTAGTCCAACCTAATGTCCCTCCCAGCCAGGGTGTTCTTTACCTTGAACCTTATTCAAGACAGAAAGTAGTCAAACCTAATGTCACTCCCAGCCAGGGTGTTCTTTACCTTGAACCTTATTCAAGACAGAAAGTAGTCAAACCTAATGTCACTCCCAGCCAGGGTGTTCTTTACCTTGAACCTTATTCAAGACAGAAAGTAGTCCAACCTAATGTCCCTCCCAGCCAGGCTGTTCTTACCTTGAACCTTATTCAAGACAGAAAGTAGTCCAACCTAATGTCCCTCCCAGCCAGGGTGTTCTTTACCTTGACCCTTATTCAAGACAGAAAGTAGTCCAACCTAATGTCCCTCCCAGCCAGGCTGTTCTTTACCTTGAACCTTATTCAAGACAGAAAGTAGTCCAACCTAATGTCCCTCCCAGCCAGGGTGTTCTTTACCTTGAACCTTATTCAAGACAGAAAGTAGTCCAACCTAATGTCCCTCCCAGCCAGGGTGTTCTTTACCTTGAACCTTATTCAAGACAGGAAGTAGTCCAACCTAATGTCCCTCCCAGCCAGGCTGTTCTTTACCTTGAACCTTATTCAAGACAGAAAGTAGTCCAACCTAATGTCCCTCCCAGCCAGGGTGTTCTTTACCTTGAACCTTATTCAAGACAGAAAGTAGTCCAACCTAATGTCCCTCCCAGCCAGGGTGTTCTTTACCTTGAACCTTATTCAAGACAGAAAGTAGTCAAACCTAACGTCCCTCCCAGCCAGGATGTTCTTTACCTTGAACCTTATTCAAGACAGAAAGTAGTCCAACCTAATGTCCCTCCCAGCCAGGATGTTCTTTACCTTGAACCTTATTCAAGACAGAAAGTAGTCCAACCTAATGTCCCTCCCAGCCAGGCTGTTCTTTACCTTGAACCTTATTCAAGACAGAAAGTAGTCCAACCTAATGTCCCTCCCAGCCAGGATGTTCTTTACCTTGAACCTTATTCAAGACAGAAAGTAGTCCAACCTAATGTCCCTCCCAGCCAGGGTGTTCTTTACCTTGAACCTTATTCAAGACAGAAAGTAGTCAAACCTAATGTCCCTCCCAGCCAGGGTGTTCTTTACCTTGAAGGTGAAGAGAAAGGGAAGGAACAAAGTTCCTTTAGGATGCGTCTTATAGCCCATGAGGCTCTGTTCAAAAGTAGTGCACTAAGTAGGAAATAGGGTGCTAGTTGAGCCCTGTACTTTGACCTACATCACTTCAAGAGACGGTGTCCCTGGTTCAGCTGGATGAAAGGGAAGGACGTGTCAAACAGGAAACGCTGTGAGCGTTAATGAGGAGGAAAATAAATAGTGCTTTGCAGCGTGGGTTGTCAGGCGAAGTGAGGAGGGAGGAGGAAGAGTGAGGTAGAGGAGGGAGGAGGAGGAAGAGGGGAAGGAGTTTGTGTATGTGCTCTCGAATGCGTGTGTGTGTTTTGTATGCACACGTACACATGCTCTCGTGTGTGTGTGTGTGTGTGTGTGTGTGTGTGTGTGTGTGTGTTTTGTATGCACACGTACACATGCTCTCTCTTGTGTGTGTATGTGTGTGTATGTGTGTTTGTGAGTGTATGTATGTGTGTGTGTGCGTGCGTGCGCTCCCACTCATGCGTGAATGTGTGTGTGTGTGCGTGCGTGCGCTCCCACTCATGCGTGAATGTGTGTGTGTGTGCGTTAGGCATGTCCTCCGCCCTTCCACCTACACACACCAAGTGTATCAAACACCACACTCAGTTTGAGATATAAGACAGAGCTAGAGGGTACAAAGTAATTAAACTTCCCAGTCGGCGCAAAGCTCAGCTGCATAGCAGAGGATTCTGGGACAATAAGAACAAGCCTGCGTCCCAAATGGCACCCTATTCCCTATAAAGGTCCCTGGTCAAAAAGTAGTGCACTATGTAGGGAATAGAGTGGGACACAGACAGTATGTAGGGTGGCTCTATATAGAGTACTGTTCCAAGGGGACTGCTACAGTCACAGTAAGAGAGACAGGCCCCTGACAGTCTGTCTACTAACACACCACTGATCTGGTGTGAAGGGATGTTGAGTGATGGAGTGATGGAGCAGCCAAGAGTAGCTGTGAGGGCTGCCTCTGTCTGGGCTGTCACACTGTACTGACACACACACACACACACACACACACGCACACACACACGCACACACACACGCACACACACACACACACACACACACACACACACACACACACACACACACACACACACACACACACACACACACACACACACACACACACACACACACACACTAAGGTCATCACACTAATGACACACATACAGAAACAGACACACACACACACACTGTCTGCTTTTGGCTCTAGTGACATGAGGCAAATGACGCGTTAATTCCTCTTGTTTGTAATCCTGAGGATTATGGGTATGAAGCGCGTGTGGTGCACGCCGCCTCCCCTCAAATGGGCCCAGGAACATGTAATAACATCAAAGTCAAAGTAGCTGCAGCCTTTCCTTCAAGATCACACACACATTTTAGAAAAGCCATTAACTCTACCGGGTGATTTCCATAATGCGACTGAAGAGCTGATGAGACAGACAGACAAACAGAGACAGACAGACAGGTGGTGATGATGATGTTGTTTTTGAAGGGGGAAGCTAACGAGGGGAGGATTTGGCGTTAACCCCCCAACACTCTGGCCCTGACCTGGGGATCGATGGCTGGACGCCTGCCCCTTCACTCCCATCACTCTCCTTCCCCTCGCCCTCTCTTGATCTCCGTCCTCCCTCCCTCTCTCTTTTCTTCATCCCTCTCTCTCCTCAATCTCTCTCTTCATCTCTCTCCATTTCTCCTTCCTCTCTCGCTTTCTCTCGCTCTCACTCATCCACCCCTACTCTTCTTCACTGCAGCCACTCACTGATGTAAGAGGAACCAACACATGAACCCACAGTGTAAAAACACACACACTCACACACAAACACCGCACATACACAGCGTCTAATGATCACGCACAGAAGCTCAATAGCGTAAAGACCTAATCAACACTGCATGAAACCCAAACACACACACACTAAATATGCTGCATCTTTTTCCACTAATTGGTCTTTTAACCAATCAGATCCTCTATTTTCCAAATAAAAAAAGAGCAGAATTGGGCTGCCAGTGTAAACCCAGCCATATACACACACACACACACACACGCACGCACGCACGCACGCACGCACGCACGAACACACACACACACACACACACACACACACACACACACACACACACACACACACACTTGGTGGCTGTGAAGTCAATCAATCAATCAATCAATCAAATGTATTTATATAGCCCTTTTAACATCAGCCAATGTCACAAAGTGCTTATACAGAAACCCAGCCTAAAACCCCACACAGCAAGCAATGTAGAATTAGAAGCACGGTGGCTAGGAAAAACTCCCTAGAAAGGCAGGAACATATGAAAAACCCTAGAGAGTAACATGCTGGTCAGCTTTGTCGCACCCTATTCCCTACATAGCTCCCATCATTTTAGAGAGTACCTATGGGCCAAAGGAGTGCCCTATTCCCTACATAGCTCCCATCCTTTTAGAGAGTACCTATGGGCCAAAGGAGTGCCCTATTCCCTACATAGCTCCCTTCCTTTTAGAGAGTACCTATGGGCCAAAGGAGTGCACAGTTAAAGGCCCAGTCATTTTATATCAAATCATTTATAGGAAACAATTAACTATCTTACTGTACTAGATTTCCATTCAAAATTTGCAAAAATAGCTTTATAAGCAACAAACAAAATGATAAATCAAGAATCTTGCTAGGACAGTGGGAGTGGGAAGGGGGAACCTGACAACGAGCTGCTGTTGGCAGAGAGTTCAGGAACTCTCTTTGTGATTGGTCTATTAACCACTTTACCACATGGTGATGTCACAAGGCAGATCAATTCTCCCGTCAAACCTGCTGATAAGAAAGTCCTTTGTGCATTCAACCAGCAACTATCAGGAAATAACACTGATAAAAATAACAACTAAAGACTTTCACAGTGTTAGTTTCATCAGCTGATATAAAACACAGGAAAACAGAATGTTGAGTACACTTGACCTGTCAATCTGCAGTAGGGGAAACAGAATGTTGAGTACACTGGAGCTGTCAATCTGCAGTAGGGGAAACAGAATGTTGAGTACACTGGACCTGTCAATCTGCAGTAGGGGAAACAGAATGTTGAGTACACTGGACCTGTCAATCTGCAGTAGGGGAAACAGAATGTTGAGTACACTGGACCTGTCAATCTGCAGTAGGGGAAACAGAATGTTGAGTACACTGGACCTGTCAATCTGCAGTAGGGGAAACAGAATGTTGAGTACACTGGACCTGTCAATCTGCAGTAGGGGAAACAGAATGTTGACTACACTGGACCTGTCAATCTGCAGTAGGGGAAACAGAATGTTGAATACACTGGAGCTGTCAATCTGCAGTAGGGGAAACAGAATGTTGAGTACACTGGACCTGTCAATCTGCAGTAGGGGAAACAGAATGTTGAGTACACTGGACCTGTCAATCTGCAGTAGGGGAAACAGAATGTTGACTACACTGGACCTGTCAATCTGCAGTAGGGGAAACAGAATGTTGAATACACTGGACCTGTCAATCTGCAGTAGGGGAAACAGAATGTTGAGTACACTGGACCTGTCAATCTGCAGTAGGGGAAACAGAATGTTGAGTACACTGGACCTGTCAATCTGCAGTAGGGGAAACAGAATGTTGACTACACTGGACCTGTCAATCTGCAGTAGGGGAAACAGAATGTTGAATACACTGGACCTGTCAATCTGCAGTAGGGGAAACAGAATGTTGACTACACTGGACCTGTCAATCTGCAGTAGGGGAAACAGAATGTTGAGTACACTTGACCTGTCAATCTGCAGTAGGGGAAACAGAATGTTGAATACACTGGACCTGTCAATCTGCAGTAGGGGAAACAGAATGTTGAGTACACTGGACCTGTCAATCTGCAGTAGGGGAAACAGAATGTTGACTACACTGGAGCTGTCAATCTGCAGTAGGGGAAACAGAATGTTGACTACACTGGGCCTGTCAATCTGCAGTAGGGGAAACAGAATGTTGACTGCACTGGACCTGTCAATCTGCAGTAGGGGAAACAGAATGTTGAGTACACTGGACCTGTCAATCTGCAGTAGGGGAAACAGAATGTTGACTACACTGGAGCTGTCAATCTGCAGTAGGGGAAACAGAATGTTGACTACACTGGACCTGTCAATCTGCAGTAGGGGAAACAGAATGTTGACTACACTGGAGCTGTCAATCTGCAGTAGGGGAAACAGAATGTTGACTACACTGGACCTGTCAATCTGCAGTAGGGGAAACAGAAGGTTGAGTACACTGGACCTGTCAATCTGCAGTAGAGGAAACAGAATGTAGAGTACACTGGACCTGTCAATCTGCAGTAGGGGAAACAGAATGTTGAGTACACTGGACCTGTCAATCTGCAGTAGGGGTAACAGAATGTTGAGTACACTGGACCTGTCAATCTGCAGTAGGGGAAACAGAATGTTGAGTACACTGGACCTGTCAATCTGCAGTAGGGAAAACAGAATGTTGAGTACACTGGACCTGTCAATCTGCAGTAGAGGAAACAGAATGTTGAGTACACTGGACCTGTCAATCTGCAGTAGGGGAAACAGAATGTTGACTACACTGGACCTGTCAATCTGCAGTAGGGGAAACAGAATGTTGAGTACACTGGACCTGTCAATCTGCAGTAGGGGAAACAGAGTGTTGAGTACACTGGACCTGTCAATCTGCAGTAGGGGAAACAGAATGTTGACTACACTGGACCTGTCAATCTGCAGTAGGGGAAACAGAATGTTGAGTACACTGGACCTGTCAATCTGCAGTAGGGGAAACAGAATGTTGAGTACACTGGACCTGTCAATCTGCAGTAGGGGAAACAGAATGTTGAGTACACTGGACCTGTCAATCTGCAGTAGGGGAAACAGAATGTTGAGTACACTGGACCTGTCAATCTGCAGTAGGGGAAACAGCATGTTGAGTACACTGGACCTGTCAATCTGCAGTAGGGGAAACAGAATGTTGAGTACACTGGACCTGTCAATCTGCAGTAGGGGAAACAGAATGTTGACTACACTGGACCTGTCAATCTGCAGTAGGGGAAACAGAATGTTGAGTACACTGGACCTGTCAATCTGCAGTAGGGGAAACAGAATGTTGAGTACACTGGACCTGTCAATCTGCAGTAGGGGAAACAGAATGTTGAGTACACTGGACCTGTCAATCTGCAGTAGGGGAAACAGAATGTTGAGTACACTGGACCTGTCAATCTGCAGTAGGGGAAACAGAATGTTGAGTACACTGGACCTGTCAATCTGCAGTAGGGGAAACAGCATGTTGAGTACACTGGACCTGTCAATCTGCAGTAGGGGAAACAGCACCACTGCAACCCAACTCCGTTGTCATCATTTTAGCTTTGTTGACGAGGTGGGGGGCTTCGAGCATCAAGGTAAAAACAAACAGCAGTACATATTCTACTGTTCTGTCACCGTGCAATGATGTCAGAGGGGAAAAAACTGTGTTAGTGGTTTGCAGGTCTTTGTTGTTGTAATATCGCAAACAGACGTGGCAGTTTTACCATTAAGGATTCAAATTTTTAAGGGAATAGTGTGCCATTTGGGATACAGATCTAATGAGCGGTTTCTCCTGTCCAATAAGCAGCGTAAACAAGACTCCCTGAGCAGCTGTCCTCCAGGGCCTCCTCACAGCAGCAGCACCTCCATCTCCATCGCCACCGCTCAGCTAGCAGCTACCCACTCATACACATGGCCTGGGGCCAATCCAGCACATACACAGACACACACACTGGAGGAATCGCACACGATCACACACACACACACACACACACACACACACACACACACACACACACACACACACACACACACACACACACACACACACACACACACTCACAAAGCCTCCAAACAAACAGAAACCATTAACAGGCACACACACACACACACATACACACACACACTGAACCATACCAATTGACACACATCCAAAAATATACCTCTATCATGCCCCCTTCCCTCTCCTCTCTTGAATATCTGAGCTCAGAGAATCTGCTTCAGACATCTGCTGCCTCTGGCTATCTGTCTGTCTGTCTGTCTGTCTGTCTGTCTGTCTGTCTGTCTGTCTGTCTGTCTGTCTGTCTGTCTGTTTGTCTGTCTGTCTGTCTGGCTGGCTGGCTGGCTGGCTGGCTAACTGTATGCCTGCCTGTCTGTATGTCTGCCTGTGCCTGTCTGCCTGCCTGTCTGCCTGTCTGTCTGGCTGCCTGTCTGGCTGTCTGTCTGCCTGTGCCTGTCTGTCTGGCTGCCTGTCTGGCTGCCAGTCTGCTCCACTATATCACACTATGTTAGCCAACAGCTCGTCTAGTCTGGTGTGGTCTGGGGCCGGGCGAGATCCAATCGCAACTAATGCACAGGCCATCATGAAAACGGCTTTATGGGCATGGGGAAGCTAGGAATAATGGAGAGCTGGGAGAGAGAGAGAAACCTGGAGATTGCAGGATAGAAGAGAAGGAGAGAGAGGCAGGAGAGAGACACAGAGAGAGTGAGTGATGAACCCACTCTCTCACCTCATCAATACTGACACATTTTTACACAGACACTCCAACACACACTCTTACATACTCTCTCATCCACAGAAGCTCAGAGGAATTGTATACTGTACATGCATGCAAATGGGAATTTACTCGAGGTCAATCGCAAGAAAAGGTGTCAATGTGAATAGCATGAGGGTTGAGGCTAGAGGGATTGGGCTGAAGAGGTTGGGGGTTGGAGGGGGAGAGGGAGTGGGGGGGGGGGTGGGTTGTCGAAGAAGGTTAAAAGAACATGTACACGCTAAGACATCGCGGCTATCGACGACCCTCTTGACTATCCATCTCAAGAAGGGCACAGAGGGTGGGGGGTGCTGGGATATATTAAGTTAATGACGTCGATGTTAAGTTATTGACGTTGATGTTAAGTTATTGATGTTGCTGTTAAGTTATTGATGTATATCTTAAGTTATTGACGTCGATGTTAAGCTATTGATGTTGATATTAAGTTACTGACGTCGATGTTAAGTTATTGATGTTGATGTTAATTTATTGATGTTGGAGAGAGGGTAGCTAAGTGCAATGCCGTTGGCCCTTCCCTGGTTTCATCGGCAGGTTTTTATGTCTTGTATGGCGATGCGTAGCAATAGGTGCACTTGGCCCCTGAGCTACACGGTTGAATGGCTCTCAGCAAATAAACCCTGAAACTTTCATGAGAAGTTAAGAGAGGGAGATCTGATATAGGGTTGTGTGCTTTGACTGGAGAGATAGAGAGCGGGAGTCTGTGAGAGAGAGAAAGATGGAGAGAGGGATAGGAAGTCTGTATGAGAAAGAGAGAGAGAGAGGGAGAGAGAGAGAAACAGGGAGAAAGTGAGAGACAGCAAGACAGAGAGACAAACAGAGAGAGAGAGAACAGAGACAGAGAGACAGAGAGAGAGACAAACAGAGAAGAGAGAGAGAGAGAGCGAGAGAGAGAGAGAGAGAGACAAACAGTGAGAGAGAGAGACAAACAGAGAGAGAGAGAAAGAGAGAGGGAGAGTCAAACAGAGAGAGAGAGAGAGACAAACAGAGAGAGAGAGTTGAACAGAGAGAGAGAGAGAGAGAGAGAGAGTCAAACAGAGAGAGAGAGAGAGAGAGAGACAAACAGAGAGAGAGAGAGACAAACAGAGAGAGAGAGAGACAAACAGAGAGATAGAGACAAACAGAGAGGGAGAGAGAGAGAGAGACAAACAGAGAGAGAGAAACCTACCAGTTTGGAAACCTACCAAAAAACAATTAGGCAACAACAAATTCAATCCCTTTTAGACAATTTCCTGGGTAAAACGTTCCACTGAAGGTGTAAACTTGGCAGTAGAAAATCTTAACAGTATATTTGACCTCTCAGCTTCCCTATCAAATCTAAAAATCTCAAATAGAAAACAGAAGAAAATGAACAACAATGACAAATGGTTTGATGAAGAATGCAAAAATCTAAGAAAGAAATTGAGAAACCTGTCCAACCAAAAACATAGAGACCCGGAAAACCTGAGTCTACGCCTTCATTATGGTGAATCACTAAAACAATACAGAAATACACTACGGAAAAAGAAGGAACAGCATGTCATAAAGCAGCTCAATGTAACTGAAGAATCCATAGACTCTAACCATTTCTGGGAATTGGAAAACACTAAACAAACAACAACACGAAGAATTATCTATCCACTTCTAACCACTTCTCCAATATTTTTGGCTCTATAACAAAGAATAAAGAGCAAAAACATATACATGATCAAATACAAATCTTAGAATCAACTATTAAAGACTACCAGAACCCACTGGATTCTCCAATTACCTTGAACGAGTTACAGGACAAAATAAAAACCCTCCAACCCAAAAAGGCCTGTGGTGTTGATGGTATCCTTAATGAAATGATCAAATATACAGACAACAAATTCCAATTGGCTATACTAAAACTCTTCAACATCATCCTTAACTCTGGCATCTTCCCAATATTTGGAACCAATGACTGATCACCCCAATCCACAAAAGTGGAGACAAATTTGACCCCAATAACTACCGTGGAATATGCGTCAACAGTAACCTTGGGAAAGTCCTCTGCATTATTATTAACAGCAGACTCGTACATTTCCTCACTGAAAACAATGTACTGATCAAATGTCAAATCGGCTTTTTACCAAATTACCGTACAACAGACCATGTATTCACCCTGCACACCCTAATTGACAACCAAACAAACCAAAAGAAAAGGCAAAGTCTTCTCATGCTTTGTTGATTTCAAAAAGCCTTCGACTCAATTTGGCATGAGGGTCTGCTATACAAATTGATGGAAAGTGGTGTTGGGGGTAAAACATGCAACATTATAAAATCCATGTACACAAACAACAAGTGTGCGGTTAAAATTGGAAAAAAACACACACATTTCTTCACGCAGGGTCGTGGGGTGAGACAGGGATGCAGCTTAAGCCCCACCCTCTTCAACATATATATCAACGAATTGGCGCGGGCACTAGAAAAGTCTGCAACACCCGGCCTCACCCTTCTAGAATCTGAAGTCAAATGTCTACTGTTTGCTGATGATCTGGTGCTTCTGTCACCAACCAAGGAGGGCCTACAGCAGCACCTAGATCTTCTGCACAGATTTTTGTCAGACCTGGGCCCTGACAGTAAATCTCAGTAAGACCAAAATAATGGTGTTCCAAAAAAGATCCAGTCGCCAGGACCACAAATACAAATTCCATCTAGACACTGTTGCCCTAGAGCACACAAAAAACTATACATACCTTGGCCTAAACATCAGCGCCACAGGTAACTTCCACAAAGCTGTGAACAATCTGAGTAACAAGGCAAGAAGGGCATTCTATGCCATCAAAAGGAACATAAATTTCAACATACCAATTAGGATCTGGCTAACAATACTTGAATCAGTCATAGAGTCCATTGCCCTTTATGGTTGTGAGGTCTGGGGTCCGCTCACCAACCAAGACTTCACAAAATGGGACAAACACCAAATTGAGACTCTGAATGCAGAATTCTGCAAAAATATCCTCAGTGTACAACGCAGAACACCAAATAATGCATGCAGAGCAGAATTAGGCCGATACCCACTAATTATCAAAATCCAGAAAAGAGCCGTTAAATTCTACAACCACCTAAAAGGAAGCGATTCCCAAACCTTCCAAAACAAAGCCATCAACTACAGAGAGATGAACCTGGAGAGACAAACAGAGAGAGACAAACAGAGAGAGAGAGAGAGACAAACAGATAGAGAGACAAACAGAGAGAGAGAGAGACAAACAGAGAGAGACAAACAGAGAGATAGAGACAAACAGAGAGAGAGACAAGCTGATAAAGAGAGAGAGAGAGAGACAAGCTGATAAAGAGAGAGAGAGAGAGAGAGAAACAGAGAGAGAGAGAGAGAGAGAGAGAGAGAGAGAGAGAGGGAAACAGAGAGATAGAAACAGAGAGAGAGAGAGAGAAACAGAGAAAGAGAGAGAGAGAGACAAACAGAGAGAGAGAGAGAGAGAGAGAGAGAGAGAGAGAGAGAGACAAACAGATAGAGATTGACAGAGAGAGAGAGACAAACAGAGGGAGATACATCATACAGTAAAATCAGCAGATATTTGTCTAACACAACATGGAGGCATTAGTAAGGACAACTGCCAATAGATTGCTGGCTTCCTACAGAGGATCTACATAGAATCACTGAATCACAGACCTATCTGTCCCCAAAGATACATGGGAGGCCTTTTACTTGAAACAAACCTCTTTGCTCGCTGACTGGGTTTTCCATCAACCCCTTAACACGCGCGCGCACACACACACACACACACACACACACACACACACACACACACACACACACACACACACACACACACACACACACACACTGACAGAGATGTGTGTTCACCAATCTCTGTGTTAATTACGTAAAAACATTGATCTTGTCAGCCAGTTGATCTTGCCAGACAAGACAACTCCCAACTGCTAATATAGAATGAAAGCCAACGGAGACAAGATACCTGATCTAGTATAGAAACGCAAAACAAATATGCTTTGATCTTCTCACTGATGCCATGTTTTCTCCCCCGATTAGGAAGACTGAAGGGAAAAGAGGATGCGTGGAGGGTGTTGAGGGGGAGGAGGATGCAGGGAGACTGTGGAGGGAGAGGAGGATGCAGGGAGACTGTGGAGGAAGAGGAGGATGCTGGGAGGCTGTGGAGGGAGAGGAGGATGCAGGGAGGCTGTGGAGGGAGAGGAGGATGCAGGGAGGCTGTGGAGGGAGAGGAGGATGCAGGGAGGCTGTGCAGGGAGAGGAGGATCCAGGGAGGCTGTGGAGGGAGAGGAGGATGCAGGGAGGCTGTGGAGGGAGAGGATGATGCAGGGAGGCTGTGGAGGGAGAGGAGGATGCAGGGAGGCTGTGGAGGGAGAGGAGGATGCAGGGAGGCTGTGGAGGGAGAGGATGATGCAGGAAGGCTGTGCAGGGAGGCTATGGAGGGAGAGGATGATGCAGGGAGGCTGTGGAGGGAGAGGAGGATGCAGGGAGGCTGTGGAGGGAGAGGATGATGCAGGGAGGCTGTGGAGGGAGAGGAGGATGCAGGTGGACTGTGGAGGGAGAGGAGGATGCAGGAAGGCTGTGGAGGGAGAGGAGGATGCAGGGAGGCTGTGGACAGTGAGGAGGATGCTGGGAGGCTGTGGAGGGAGATGAGGATGCAGGGAGGCTGTGGAGGGAGAGGAGGATGCAGGGAGGCTGTGGAGGGAGAGGAGGATGCAGGGAGGCTGTGCAGGGAGAGGAGGATGCAGGGAGGCTGTGGAGGGAGAGGATGATGCAGGGAGGCTGTGGAGGGAGACTGGAGGGAGAGGAGGATGCAGGGAGGCTGTG
>NC_143040.1:15012500-15032500 GCF_057628025.1 Oncorhynchus mykiss | reverse complement strand
CACATTTACCACACACACTTTAAACACACACACACACTGTTGTCTATAATTCCAACACGGGGGGATTCAGTCAGATGCCTTACACCATGTTTACACTGTGCTGGGTAATGTGATCGCAAGCATGGGGAACGAAGCAGTTAGACACTGTACATGTAGACATGTCATTCAGGAAACACTCACATTCTGTGTTGCTCAGAGGTAGATATACACTACATGACCAAAAGTATGTGGACAACTGCTCGTCGACCATCTCATTCCAAAATCATGTGCATTAATAGAGAGTTGGTAACCCGTTTGCTACTATAACAGCCTCCACTCTTCTGGGAAGGATGTTGGAACATTGCTGCAGGGACTTCCATTCAGCCACTAGAGCATTACTGTATATCTCTTTCATACACAGACATGTACACAGCCATTCACTTACACATCCCTGCATTGAAATAAAGACACATGTACACACATTACCATTCACACACACACACACACACACACACACACACACACACACGCTTTCTTACCCATCAGGCGTCACATCGAGAATGGGCCTCTCACTGGACATGAATACGTAATCAACACGGATGCGCGGGACGGCTCATCATCACTCGCCATGGCAAACATGATCCCCCATAATCCCCTGGAATGTGACCTTTCATATCAACGTATGGACCCGGGCTAATACTCTAATCATCTGGCCACACATAGTGATCCCTTTACCATTAGAGAAAGCACTAAGGTCAGACAGACACGGCTTTGGAGGACAGATTGGATTGGATCACGCCGGGTCTCTTCCACCAGCCAGGTCGGCTTTCCATTCAGCATATTGAATTCAGATCCAGACCTATTACTCCCTCAACGTGGAGATGAATAAGTAGCATACATAGCATGAAAGAGCTCCGAAAATATCTTTCTTGAGTGAGGACTGTCTATACTGATGAGGGGGAATAAAGAGGAAGTTGGAGTGAGGGTGATAGTGTTGTTGAGTTGGGGTAATGGTGTTGTTGAGTTGGTGTAATGGTGTTGTTGAGTTGGTGTAATGGTGTTGTTGAGTTGGGGTAATGGTGTTGTTGAGTTGGGGTAATGATGTTGTTGAGTTGGGGTAATGGTGTTGTTGAGTTGGTGTAATGGTGTTGTTGAGTTGGTGTAATGGTGTTGTTGAGTTGGGGTAATGGTGTTGTTGAGTTGGGGTAATGGTGTTGTTGAGTTGGTGTAATGGTGTTGTTGAGTTGGTGTAATGGTGTTGTTGAGTTGGTGTAATGGTGTTGTTGAGTTGGGGTAATGGTGTTGTTGAGTTGGTGTAATGGTGTTGTTGAGTTGGTGTAATAGTGTTGGTGAGTTGGGGTAATGGTGTTGTTGAGTTGGTGTAATGGTGTTGTTGAGTTGGTGTAATGATGTTGTTGAGTTGGTGTAATGGTGTTGTTGAGTTGGTGTAATGGTGTTGTTGAGTTGGGGTAATGGTGTTGTTGAGTTGGTGTAATGGTGTTGTTGAGTTGGGGTAATGGTGTTGTTGAGTTGGTGTAATGGTGTTGTTGAGTTGGTGTATTAGTGTTGTTGAGTTGGGGCAATGGTGTTGTTGAGTTGGTGTAATGGTGTTTTTGAGTTGGGGTAAAAGTGTTGTTGAGTTGGTGTGACGTGAGTTGGGGTAATGGTGTTGTTGAGTTGGTGTAATGGTGTTGTTGAGTTGGTGTAATGATGTTGTTGAGTTGGTGTAATGGTGTTGTTGAGTTGGTGTAATGGTGTTGTTGAGTTGGGGTAATGGTGTTGTTGAGTTGGTGTAATGGTGTTGTTGAGTTGGGGTAATGGTGTTGTTGAGTTGGTGTATTAGTGTTGTTGAGTTGGGGCAATGGTGTTGTTGAGTTGGTGTAATGGTGTTTTTGAGTTGGTGTATTAGTGTTGTTGAGTTGGTGTAATGGTGTTGTTGAGTTGGTGTATTAGTGTTGTTGAGTTGGGGCAATGGTGTTGTTGAGTTGGTGTAATGGTGTTTTTGAGTTGGGGTAAAAGTGTTGTTGAGTTGGTGTGACGTGAGTTGGGGTAATGGTGTTGTTGAGTTGGTGTAATGGTGTTGTTGAGTTGGTGTAATGGTGTTGTTGAGTTGGTGTAATGGTGTTGTTGAGTTGGTGTAATGATGTTGTTGAGTTGGGGTAATGATGTTGTTGAGTTGGGGTAATGGTGTTGTTGAGTTGGTGTAATGGTGTTGTTGAGTTGGGGTAATGGTGTTGTTGAGTTGGTGTAATGGTGTTTTTGAGTTGGGGTAAAAGTGTTGTTGAGTTGGTGTAATGGTGTTGTTGAGTTGGGGTAATGGTGTTGTTGAGTTGGGGTAATGGTGTTGTTGAGTTGGTGTAATGGTGTTGTTGAGTTGGTGTATTAGTGTTGTTGAGTTGGGGTAATGGTGTTGTTGAGCTGGTGTAATGGTGTTGTTGAGTTGGGGTAATGGTGTTGTTGAGTTGGTGTAATGGTGTTGTTGAGTTGGTGTAATGGTGTTGTTGAGTTGGTGTAATGGTGTTGTTGAGTTGGGGTAATGGTGTTGTTGAGTTGGTGTAATGGTGTTGTTGAGTTGGTGTAATAGTGTTGGTGAGTTGGGGTAATGGTGTTGTTGAGTTGGTGTAATGGTGTTGTTGAGTTGGTGTAATGATGTTGTTGAGTTGGTGTAATGGTGTTGTTGAGTTGGTGTAATGGTGTTGTTGAGTTGGGGTAATGGTGTTGTTGAGTTGGTGTAATGGTGTTGTTGAGTTGGGGTAATGGTGTTGTTGAGTTGGTGTAATGGTGTTGTTGAGTTGGTGTATTAGTGTTGTTGAGTTGGGGCAATGGTGTTGTTGAGTTGGTGTAATGGTGTTTTTGAGTTGGGGTAAAAGTGTTGTTGAGTTGGTGTGACGTGAGTTGGGGTAATGGTGTTGTTGAGTTGGTGTAATGGTGTTGTTGAGTTGGTGTAATGATGTTGTTGAGTTGGTGTAATGGTGTTGTTGAGTTGGTGTAATGGTGTTGTTGAGTTGGGGTAATGGTGTTGTTGAGTTGGTGTAATGGTGTTGTTGAGTTGGGGTAATGGTGTTGTTGAGTTGGTGTATTAGTGTTGTTGAGTTGGGGCAATGGTGTTGTTGAGTTGGTGTAATGGTGTTTTTGAGTTGGTGTATTAGTGTTGTTGAGTTGGTGTAATGGTGTTGTTGAGTTGGTGTATTAGTGTTGTTGAGTTGGGGCAATGGTGTTGTTGAGTTGGTGTAATGGTGTTTTTGAGTTGGGGTAAAAGTGTTGTTGAGTTGGTGTGACGTGAGTTGGGGTAATGGTGTTGTTGAGTTGGTGTAATGGTGTTGTTGAGTTGGGGTAATGGTGTTGTTGAGTTGGTGTAATGGTGTTGTTGAGTTGGTGTAATAGTGTTGGTGAGTTGGGGTAATGGTGTTGTTGAGTTGGTGTAATGGTGTTGTTGAGTTGGTGTAATGATGTTGTTGAGTTGGTGTAATGGTGTTGTTGAGTTGGTGTAATGGTGTTGTTGAGTTGGGGTAATGGTGTTGTTGAGTTGGTGTAATGGTGTTGTTGAGTTGGGGTAATGGTGTTGTTGAGTTGGTGTAATGGTGTTGTTGAGTTGGTGTATTAGTGTTGTTGAGTTGGGGCAATGGTGTTGTTGAGTTGGTGTAATGGTGTTTTTGAGTTGGGGTAAAAGTGTTGTTGAGTTGGTGTGACGTGAGTTGGGGTAATGGTGTTGTTGAGTTGGTGTAATGGTGTTGTTGAGTTGGTGTAATGATGTTGTTGAGTTGGTGTAATGGTGTTGTTGAGTTGGTGTAATGGTGTTGTTGAGTTGGGGTAATGGTGTTGTTGAGTTGGTGTAATGGTGTTGTTGAGTTGGGGTAATGGTGTTGTTGAGTTGGTGTATTAGTGTTGTTGAGTTGGGGCAATGGTGTTGTTGAGTTGGTGTAATGGTGTTTTTGAGTTGGTGTATTAGTGTTGTTGAGTTGGTGTAATGGTGTTGTTGAGTTGGTGTATTAGTGTTGTTGAGTTGGGGCAATGGTGTTGTTGAGTTGGTGTAATGGTGTTTTTGAGTTGGGGTAAAAGTGTTGTTGAGTTGGTGTGACGTGAGTTGGGGTAATGGTGTTGTTGAGTTGGTGTAATGGTGTTGTTGAGTTGGTGTAATGGTGTTGTTGAGTTGGTGTAATGGTGTTGTTGAGTTGGTGTAATGATGTTGTTGAGTTGGGGTAATGATGTTGTTGAGTTGGGGTAATGGTGTTGTTGAGTTGGTGTAATGGTGTTGTTGAGTTGGGGTAATGGTGTTGTTGAGTTGGTGTAATGGTGTTTTTGAGTTGGGGTAAAAGTGTTGTTGAGTTGGTGTAATGGTGTTGTTGAGTTGGGGTAATGGTGTTGTTGAGTTGGGGTAATGGTGTTGTTGAGTTGGTGTAATGGTGTTGTTGAGTTGGTGTATTAGTGTTGTTGAGTTGGGGTAATGGTGTTGTTGAGCTGGTGTAATGGTGTTGTTGAGTTGGGGTAATGGTGTTGTTGAGTTGGTGTAATGGTGTTGTTGAGTTGGTGTAATGGTGTTGTTGAGTTGGTGTAATGGTGTTGTTGAGTTGGGGTAATGGTGTTGTTGAGTTGGTGTAATGGTGTTGTTGAGTTGGTGTAATAGTGTTGGTGAGTTGGGGTAATGGTGTTGTTGAGTTGGTGTAATGGTGTTGTTGAGTTGGTGTAATGATGTTGTTGAGTTGGTGTAATGGTGTTGTTGAGTTGGTGTAATGGTGTTGTTGAGTTGGGGTAATGGTGTTGTTGAGTTGGTGTAATGGTGTTGTTGAGTTGGGGTAATGGTGTTGTTGAGTTGGTGTAATGGTGTTGTTGAGTTGGTGTATTAGTGTTGTTGAGTTGGGGCAATGGTGTTGTTGAGTTGGTGTAATGGTGTTTTTGAGTTGGGGTAAAAGTGTTGTTGAGTTGGTGTGACGTGAGTTGGGGTAATGGTGTTGTTGAGTTGGTGTAATGGTGTTGTTGAGTTGGTGTAATGATGTTGTTGAGTTGGTGTAATGGTGTTGTTGAGTTGGTGTAATGGTGTTGTTGAGTTGGGGTAATGGTGTTGTTGAGTTGGTGTAATGGTGTTGTTGAGTTGGGGTAATGGTGTTGTTGAGTTGGTGTATTAGTGTTGTTGAGTTGGGGCAATGGTGTTGTTGAGTTGGTGTAATGGTGTTTTTGAGTTGGTGTATTAGTGTTGTTGAGTTGGTGTAATGGTGTTGTTGAGTTGGTGTATTAGTGTTGTTGAGTTGGGGCAATGGTGTTGTTGAGTTGGTGTAATGGTGTTTTTGAGTTGGGGTAAAAGTGTTGTTGAGTTGGTGTGACGTGAGAGTGTTTGGGTCTAGGGTGTGAGAGTGTCAGAGTAAGAGAGGATGTTAACACACATGGAGCACACACACACACACACACACACACACACACACACACACACACCCACACAGCCACACAGCCACACAACCCGACACTTCACTGTTTTCTTGGGGCTTAATTAGAAACACCTGTACAGTATATGATGTCACTCTCCAGGTTAACACACACCTCCCCCTCCTCCACCTCTCCAACACAGCCGGACCCTTTTCCTAATTACCAGCGAAAGCAAACTACCGACTTCATTGCAGAAATTAGTGATGAGTTGACTAGCCAAGCACAATGCATGTTTTGATCAATTAGATTAAAGATACGCAGCAATTTGCTTTAATTACATGTAAAGCAGTTCCTTCGAGCTGCGGTATCACCAGCTGTGCTTCTGACAACCACGGGGAATGTGAATGTCAACTGTTGCAATTGTAAAACGTTTGATATCATTTTCCCCTGACATAATCACTTTGCATACTCTTAATTCTTTGCTAATATTTTTAGTTTTTTTTACTATTCTGATGGTTGTTAAACGCAGAATTTGTACAAAATATTACCGTTATTTCAACACACTCATCACTCGGTGTTTAACAACTCTAAATCGCTTGGGCACAGTTGGCATCAAATCACTTGCCGATAATGTTGCATAAAACACAATCAAAATTAACATAAGCCCTAAATGCTTTTAATTGCCCAATTTATAGGCATGCCCAATTTAGGAATCTTTTTTTAACAATGTGATATAGCTCTCTAAAGGGATAAGTAATTAAATAATTGACAGAAAAACATGTTTATTAATTAGCCAAGTGGTTATACAGTTGAAGTCGGAAGTTTAACTTCAACTTAGCAAAATACATTTAAACTCAGTTTTCACAATTACTGACATTTAATCCTAGGAAAAATTCCCTGTCTAAGGTCAGTTAGGATCACCACTTTATTTTAAGAATGTGAAAATGTCAGAATAATAGTTGAAAGAATGATTTATTTCAGCTTTATTTCTTTCATCACATTCCCAGTGGGTCAGAAGTTTACACACACTCAATTAGTATTTGGTAGCATTGCCTTTAAATTGTTGAACTTGAGTCAAACGTTTCGGGTTGCCTTCCACAAGTTTCCCACAATAAGTTTGGTGAATTTTGGCCCATTCCTCCTGACAGAACTGGTGTAACTGAGTCTGGTCTGTAGGCCTCCTTACTCGCACACACTTTTTCAGTTCTGCCCACAAATTTTCTATAGGATTGAGGTCAGGGCTTTGTGATGGCCACTCCAATACCTTGACATTGTTGTCCTTACGCCATTTTGTCACAACTTTGGAAGTATGCTTGGGGTCATTGTCCATTTGGAAGACCCATTTGCGACCAAGCTTTAACTTCCTGACTGATGTCTTGAGATGTTGCTTCAATATATCCACATCATTTTCCTACCTCATGATGCCATCTATTTTGTGAAATGCACCAGTCCCTCCTGCAGCAAAGCACCCCCACAACATGATGTTGGCACCCCCATGCTATACGGTTGGGATGGTGTTCTTCGGCTTGCAAGCCTCCCCCTTTTTCCTCCAAACATAACGATGGTCATTATGGCCAAACAGTTCTATTTTTGTTTCATCAAACCAGAGGATATTTCTCCAAAAAGTACGATTTTTTTATGGCGGTTTTGGAGCAGTGGCTTCTTCCTTGCTGGGCAGCCTTTCAGGTTGTGTCGATATAGGACTCATTTTACTGTGGATATAGATACTTTTGTACTTATTTCCTCCAGCATCTTCACAAGGTCCTGTGCTGTTGTTCTGGGATGGATTTGCACTTTTTGCACCAAAGTACGTTCATCTCTAGGAGACAGAACGCATCTCCTTCCTGAGCGGTATGACGCCTGCGTGGTCCCATGGTGTTTATACTTGCGTACTATTGTTTGTACAGATGAACGTGGTACCTTCAGCCATTTGGAAATTGCAACCAAGGATAAACCAGACTTGTGGAGGTCTACAATTTTTTTCTGAAGTCTTGGATGATTTCTTTTGAATTTCCCATGTCAAGCAAAGAGGCACTGAGTTTGAAGGTAGGCCTTGAAATACATCCACAGGTACACCTCCATTTGACTCAAATGATGTCAATTTGCCTATGAGAAGCTTCTACAGCGATGACATCATTTTCTGGAATTTTTTAAGCTGTTTAAAGGCACAGTCAACTTAGTGTATGTAAACCTCTGACCCACTAGAATTGTGATACAGGGAATTATAAGTGAAATAATCTGTCTATAAACAATTGTTGTAAAAATGACTTGTGTCATGCACAAAGTCGATGTCCTAATTGACTTGGCAAAACTATAGTTTGTTATTAACAAGAGATTTTTGTGGAGTGGTTGAAAAACACATTTTAATGACTCCAACCTAAGTGTATGTAAACTTCCGACTTCAACTGTAAGTATTTAGGCATACCATGTGAAATAGACCTCATGTGAAATCATTGTCAAAGGTGCAAGAGATACTGTTGCATGAAGGTCTAGATTATTTATGGGTTGATCAATATAGAAATATCAACAATATCAACTTTTAACAACTCAAACCACTGACTCGCTGCATTTGTCTCTCATCACTAAAGAGGTTTCATGCATAGTGTTTATTTTTACCCATAAGAGTAGGAGGAAAATGTCTCTATTCTCAGCACTTATGACCAATTTCCTCCTCTGAGACGCTTCGGGGAGACGGCCCCTGAGCTGTCCTAACCAGTTAAGAGGTACCAGCAGGTGTCTTAGATAATAGAAAAAGGCAGTGGGTCAGTGGTTCCTGTGACACAGAAAGAGGATTGCTTTGGAGTCGTTGAAAGAATGGTTTTGATATATCTGTATGGTCAACCCATACTTAATCTAGGCCTACATGCAACAGTAGCACTTATGCTTTTGACAATGATTTCACATGAGGCCTAATTCTCATCAGGCCTAATTCTCATGAGGCTAAATAGCACACCACCCTTCATTCCACTGCTGGCTTGCCTCTGAAGCTAAGCAGGGTTGGTCCCTGGATGGGAGACCAGATTCTGCTGGAAGTGGTGTTGGAGGGCCAGTAAGAGGCACTCTGGTAAACAAATGTTTTCTCCCAATGTCCCAGGGCAGTAATTGGGGACATTGGCCTGTGTCGGGTGCGGTCTTTCGTATGGGATGTTTTAAAAGGTGTCTTGACTCTCTGTGGTCACTAAAGATTCCACAGCACTTATTGTAAGAGTAGGGGTGTTTGTATTTGTATTTATTATGGATCCCCATTAGTTCCTGCCAAGGCAGCAGCTACTCCTCCTGGGGTTTATTATGGATCCCTTTAGTTCCTGCCAAGGCAGCAGCTACTCTTCCTGGGGTTTATTATGGATCTCTTTAGTTCCTGTCAAGACAGCAGCTACTCCTCCTGGGGTTTATTATGGATCCCCATTAGTTCCTGCCAAGGCAGCAGATACTCTTCCTGGGGTTTATTATGGATCCCCATTAGTTCCTGCCAAGGCAGCAGCTACTCTTCCTGGGGTTTATTATGGATCCCCATTAGTTCCTGCCAAGGCAGCAGCTACTCTTCCTGGGATTTATTATGGATCTCTTTAGTTCCTGTCAAGACAGCAGCTACTCCTCCTGGGGTTTATTATGGATCCCCATTAGTTCCTGCCAAGGCAGCAGATACTCTTCCTGGGGTTTATTATGGATCCCCATTAGTTCCTGCCAAGGCAGCAGCTACTCTTCCTGGGGTTTATTATGGATCCCTTTAGTTCCTGTCAAGACAGCAGCTACTCTTCCTGGGGTTTATTATGGATCCCCATTAGTTCCTGCCAAGGCAGCAGCTACTCCTCCTGGGGTTTATTATGGATACCAATTAGTTCCTGCCAAGGCAGCAGATACTCTTCCTGAGGTTTATTATGGATCCCCATTAGTTCCTGCCAAGACAGCAGCTACTCTTCCTGAGGTTTATTATGGATACCAATTAGTTCCTGCCAAGGCAGCAGCTACTCTTCCTGAGGTTTATTATGGATCCCAATTAGTTCCTGCCATGTGTGTGTGTGTTATCATGTGTGTGTGTGCATGTGTCTGTGCCTATATTTGTGCTGATTCAAAGTCCCTGCTGCTCCTTAAATAAGGTATATTTTTACTTGCTTTTTAAATCTGATTATACTGCTGTCATCAGTTACCTGATGTGGAATAGACTTCCATGTAGTAATGTCTCTATGATATGTAGTGCCGTACGCCTCCCATAGTCTGTTCTGGACTTGGGGACTGTGAAGAGACCTCTGGTGGCATGTCTTGTGGGGTATGCATGGGTGTTTGAGCTGTGTGCCAGTAGTTTAAACAGACAGCTTGGTACATTCAGCTTGTCTTTACCTCTTAATGATTAAGTCAATCTCTCTTCCACTTGGAGCCATGAGAAATGTACATGCATGTCATTAATGTGTTAACCCCCGGTGTCCCGGATAGATTCCCAGTCTGGCCCTCATATCATCATGGCCACCTAATCATCCCCAGCTTCCAAATGGCTCATTCATCTCCCCTGTGACTGTTCCCCAGGTCATCGCCGTAAAGGAGAATGTGTTTTCAGTCAACTTAGCTGGTAAAATAATGGTTAAATAAAACATCTATATAAAACGACTTAACCACCAGGCTAATAAATCTTACATTTTCTTTCGATTATTTCATGACCCTACATCATGTTATTTCAAGCTAAACATCTCGTTGTTCAAAAAGATGCCTAAGGAGGGCGATTGAAAGCATCTAGAGGCTATGTTAACTGTAACTGTGTTCCGTAAAAATTAGACCTTTCAAACGTGTTAAGCAACATTATGGGCAAGTATCTTGATGCCTACTGGCCCAAAGCCTTTTAGAGTTAAACAGGAGAGACGAGTGTGTGGATATCAAATCAAATCAAATGTATTCATAAAGCCCTTTAGAGTTGTTAAACAGGAGGGACGAGTGTGTGGATATCAAATCAAATCAAATGTTTTCATAAAGCCCTTTAGAGTTGTTATACAGGAGAGACGAGTGTGTGGATATCAAATCAAATCAAATGTTTTCATAAAGCCCTTTAGAGTTGTTAAACAGGAGGGACGAGTGTGTGGATATCAAATCAAATCAAATGTTTTCATAAAGCCCTTTAGAGTTGTTAAACAGGAGGGACGAGTGTGTGGATATCAAATCAAATCAAATGTATTCATAAAGCCCTTCTTATATCAGCTGATATCTCAAAGTGCTGTACAGAAACCCAGCCTAAAACCCCAAACAGCAAGAAATGCAGGTGTAGAAGCACGGTGTATAGGAAAAACTACCTAGAAAGGCCAGAACCTAGGAAGAAACCTAGAGAGGAACCAGGCTATGAGGGGTGGCCAGTCCTCTTGTGGCTGTGCCGGGTGGAGATTATAACAGAACATGGCCAAGATGTTCAAATGTTCATAGATGACCAGCATGGTCAAATAATAATAATCAATGTATCAGTAATATTACTATAATGCTGCTTGTAACAGCCATTATACTGTGTGATTCAGTGCAATATGCCATTACATTATCAAGATATCCAAATTGGTTCAAAAATGGAATAAAATATGCATGGTATCATATTCTGAGATCAGATCCAGAATGAATCATGAGTAGGCAGAGTGATCGTGTCAGGACAAAAGGATATCACATGTTTTACCATTGCAACATGTACAGCCACATCCAGCGTGGTTGTCTGAAGCATGCTATAGCGTTCACAGCTGGCCATGCCTCATCGCAAATGCTGCAAATGATGGGGAATAACCAACGTCAATGAGCATCATCACCATCTTTCCTTTGCGGTACCTCAATCTGTCGTGATGACCAGCTGAGGTGAACTTTCCTAGGGTTGACTTTACTCCTGGCTCAGAGTTTGTCTGAGCAGTGTCTTGACATCATCACCCACTCTGAGCTGGGAGTTTTTAAGTCTTCAAACAGGTCTTAACAGAATTCCTAGGACCTTTTCTGAGACAATTTGTTGGTACGGGCTGAGAGCCCATAGGGAATAGTGTGCCATTTGGGACACAGCCCAACACTCCATTTATTTCAATACAGAAGTCATAGGGGGGAAATCACTTACAGGGAGTTAGGATGAGGACAAAATGCCACTGGGTATTGAAACTTGGCAACGAGTTCCGACCTAGCTATACATCATTAACACTCACTAGGGGAGAAAGGAAGGAAAGGCGTTTTTATTGCATTTTCTCATTTATTTATTTGATTTTATCCCGGCTAAAAGGATTGCGGTTCTAAAAATCCACAGAAACAGGAACGCTGCTGGTGGGTACTAAATCTACGCAAAAAGGTAAACAACAACGGAGGCCATTTTGGTTGGCCTGAAGCAGGAGTTTATGGGAAGCGGTGTGAAAAAGGTAAATAGTCCAGCTGGTTGGGAACACTCATAGCCTCGAGTGAAACGTAGCTACTCCTTATCATCAGCCAAAATATGTAAATAAATAGCAAATTAAAAAATACTTCAGCGGGAAAGAAATACATCAAACTTTAAGCCCAAGTGCTGAGTAGATTGTTTGAAAGACAGAGAAAGAGAGAGAAGTGCCTGTGGCTTATGACATTATATAAATAGGCTGGCTTTAATGGCCGTGACCTTGACTGTTCCTTGCTCCCTTAGTGAGACACACACACACAAGCACCTCCTCCTGGCAGACAAAAATGAGTTTAGGGGGTGAGGGGGATTATTTCATTAGGGCCCCTTGTTTTATGCTAATGCCTGCATAATTGCCTGTCTAAATGACCAGTGTTCGTGGTTTCTAGTTTGCCCAACCGTTAGTTCCCTTTCTTTAATTACCCCTATCACACACACATGGACAGAGGGACACATACACACACATTTTCTCTGAGTGCTCAGCGAGATCTAGTCTTGATTAAATTCCTCCGTATTCCACACCAGTCCCTAGAACGCTGAATGATGTGCCCACGGATCGAGCTGACCTGTCAGAACAGGATTCCTCCTCTCCTCCAGCATCTCACTCACTCTCTCTCTCTCTCTCACACACACACACACACACACACACACACACACACACACACACACACACAAAGCATTTCACTGTTAGTCTACACCTGTTGTTTACAAAGCTTGTGACAAATCACATTTGATTTGATTTGACACACACACACCTCTCCTCCAGCATCTCTAGAGAAAGACTCTAACGCTCCCCGGTAAAGTGATGGAACGAATGTATTCAGACGGTGTCCCCCTGTCATCGTGTGAATAACTCAGTCACATACAGTAGTAACCAGAGGATTGGAGGATTGGTATAAGGGTAAGTCATCTGCAATGTTTGGTATATGGTACAATATGTAAGAGTATAGTACTCTATAGTATATTACAGTATATTTAAACAATAAGGCCCGAGGGGGTGAGGGATTGTGCTGTTGTGTTATTCATCTACACAGAGTGTACAAAACATTAAGGATACCTTCCTAATATTGAGTTGAACCCCCGTTTGCTGTCAGGACATCCTCAATTTGTCAGGGCATGGACTCTACAAGGTGTCGAAAGTGTTCCACAGAGATGTTGGCCCAATGCTTTCCACAGTTGTGTCAAGTAGGCTGGATTGTCCTTTGGGTGGTGGACCATTCTTAATGCACACAGGGAACTGTGAAGCGTGAAACACCCAGCAGCGTTGCAGTTCTTGACAAACCCAAACCGCTGTGCCCGGCACCTACTACCATACCCCATTCAAAGGCACTTATATATTTTGTCTTGCCCATTCACCCTCTGAAGGCCACACATACACAATCCATGTCTCAATTGTCTCAAGGCTTAAAACTCTTTCTTTAACTGTCTCCTACCCTTCATCTACACTGATTGAAGTTGATTTAACAAGTGACATCAATAAGGGATCATAGCTTTCACCTGGATTCACCTGGTCAGTCAATGTCCTAATGTTTTGTACACTCTGTATTTCTGCAGTTCTCCCCTCCATCCCTCCATCCATCCCATGACCGCTGCTGGGGTTGAGAGGTCAAGCCCACTCTCTGCTCATGATGATGTGCTCCTCTCTCCATCCCACTCCTCCCTCCCACCCATATCTCGCTCTCTCTCTCCCTCTCCCCCCCTCCCTCCCTCCCTCCCTCCCTCCCTCCCTCCCTCCCTCCCTCCCTCCCTCCCTCACACACACACTTTCCACTGACAACAACACTACTCCATCACTCCACCACCAGTGTTGATATCTTCACAGCTGCTGTGTATGGTAGCGCTACCAGCTATCTACACGCTGCAGCTAACAGCTACACCACAGCTAACAGCTATACCACAGTGCCGCCGTCAACCCGCTAGCAGCTAGCCCCATTAGCCGTAAGCTCTAGTCATGTCCCACGCCGGGGGAGGCGGCAGGTCTGACAGAGAGACATCTGGAGCTGGGGTCGCCGAGGCGACAGGAGCAGCGTGGGTCAGGGTTGCCGTGGCGATATCTGCAACTATGATGGGGGGGGCGCTTGGGATTGGTTACACGTTGTGGGTGTATGTAAACACGCACCCAGGCATGTCTGTCCCCCTAAGGGAGTTGGAGCCTGGGCTGATTTCCACAGGGTCATATGCTTAGTGTAGCAGTGCTCACGCTACGCATGCTAATGCACATATCAACCGCTTCCCTCAATGTGTTAGCTTAATGACGCTAATTAGCGCTTTAGCATTTAAATGAGTGTATGTACTTCCTTTGAACACACTGCCGTGACATGTTACATAAGCAGTGGGAGAAAATCTAGCTGTAGCGTATGATGAGTAGCCACAGGGTCTGTAGGTTATAAGCAGCTGGAGCATACAGCGATAGTGATTCCCTTCACCTGACACTAACAGGATGGAGCTAGTCTCTCTGACTCCCTTCACCTGACACTAACAGGATGGAGCTAGTCTCTCTGACTCCCTTCACCTGACACTAACAGGATGGAGCTAGTCTCTCTGACTCCCTTCACCTGACACTAACAGGATGGAGCTAGTCTCTCTGACTCCCTTCACCTGACACTAACAGGATGGAGCTAGTCTCTCTGACTCCCTTCACCTGACACTAACAGGATGGAGCTAGTCTCTGACTCCCTTCACCTGACACTAACAGGATGGAGCTAGTCTCTCTGACTCCCTTCACCTGACACTAACAGGATGGAGCTAGTCTCTGACTCCCTTCACCTGACACTAACAGGATGGAGCTAGTCTCTCTGACTCCCTTCACCTGACACTAACAGGATGGAGCTAGTCTCTCTGACTCCCTTCACCTGACACTAGCAGGATGGAGCTAGTCTCTCTGACTCCCTTCACCTGACACTAACAGGATGGAGCTAGTCTCTGATTCCCTTCACCTGACACTAACAGGATGGAGCTAGTCTCTCTGACTCCCTTCACCTGACACTAACAGGATGGAGCTAGTCTCTCTGACTCCCTTCACCTGACACTAACAGGATGGAGCTAGTCTCTCTGACTCCCTTCACCTGACACTAACAGGATGGAGCTAGTCTCTCTGACTCCCTTCACCTGACACTAACAGGATGGAGCTAGTCTCTCTGACTCCCTTCACCTGACACTAACAGGATGGAGCTAGTCTCTGACTCCCTTCACCTGACACTAACAGGATGGAGCTAGTCTCTCTGACTCCCTTCACCTGACACTAACAGGATGGAGCTAGTCTCTCTGACTCCCTTCACCTGACACTAACAGGATGGAGCTAGTCTCTCTGACTCCCTTCACCTGATACTAACAGGATGGAGCTAGTCTCTCTGACTCCCTTCACCTGATTATTAACAGGATGGAGCTAGTCTCTGACTCCCTTCACATGATACTAACAGGATGGAGCTAGTCTCTCTGACTCCCTTCACCTGATACTAACAGGATTGAGCTAGTCTCTGACTCCCTTCACATGATACTAACAGGATGGAGCTAGTCTCTGACTCCCTTCACCTGATACTAACAGGATGGAGCTAGTCTCTGACTCCCTTCACATGATACTAACAGGATGGAGCTAGTCTCTGACTCCCTTCACCTGATACTAACAGGATGGAGCTAGTCTCTGACTCCCTTCACCTGACACTAACAGGATGGAGCTAGTCTCTGACTCCCTTCACCTGACACTAACAGGATGGAGCTAGTCTCAAAGGATCACACCCAATTCTCACCATTGGATTTTAAAGGCGAAGCTTGAGTCCTGGCTGCAAAGAGACGCATGTGCATACACACACACACTGATAGGACCTGAGCTCTCAAGACAGGCCTTGTCGGTTCAATAACCATTTAGGACCTACTCGGTTGAAAAAAGATAGAAAGAGACAGAGAGAAAGAGAGAGAGATAGAGGCCTGTGATTCACTGTATAGTAGGTATAAGAATGGACAGGATGTCAGCAAGTCTCTTTCTTCCCCTGTGGAAGGTAAAAAACAGCATTCTGACGATCACCAAGAAAAACGAGAGCTATTGAAAGTGAAATGATGCAAAGCCTTGGATGGGATGGTGGAGGAGGCATTTGAGAGCAAAATCAAGTACCTAACACCCACACAGACTCACATACACATTGACAGGAGCAAGAACGTTCACACACACACAGGCCGACAGACACACACACAGGCCGACAGACACACACACACACAGGCCTGACAGACACACACACACACAGGCCAACAGACACACACACACACACACAGGCCGACAGACACACAAACACACACACATACACAGGCCGACAGACACACACACACACAGGCCGACAGACACACACACACACAGGCCGAGAGACACACTATTCCCAACCCGCTCTTTGTAACCACATGCAAACACACACATTTCCTCTGACCTTTCAGTAGGCTGCAGAGTAAGTTATTTCACCCAAACACGATAAATGGTTACAAAGTGGCTCCCAGCCACCCAGAACTCTGATCACTGATACCTCCACAGCCACAGAGCAGACACACACACACATCACCCACAATTTACAGGCCCAATGGACAGAGTTATGGATTTGTCCATCAACACCAAGGACACAGAGTTGTGATTAGTCTCCATTCACAAAGCACTAGCACTGTAATCACAGAACGGTCTTTTCCCTCAATACAACTCACTGAAAATGTGATCCAGTAGTCTGTAACAGCTCACTTCCTCCCTGTCATTTCATCCAAGACACCTCAGAGCCTACAGAGGGGTTCCAATACTTTTAGTCAGCTTAATTCACTTGTATCCTTTCCCTCAAAACACAGACACAGGGATGCGTTCCAATAGTCTGAGACGGCTTCCTTCCCTCAACTCCTTCCCCCCTCACAACCGCTGAAAGGATGCCAGATACCAAAGACATCGCCTGACAACCGTGACAGCCACTGAACTCCGACTTTCACTCAGAGACGGCCAATCAAATGCATCCGTGGCAAGGGGGCGGGACGATGGGCCTCTGAGGAGTGTTGTATGAACAAAAGCTAATTAGCATAACAAGTGCTGCTGGGAAGGTTTGTGTTTGATTAATGGGCTCACCTCGGGAGCTGGATGAGGAGCCACGTAATTGGCCGAGAGTCAGAGGGGATTTGTCCAGTCACAATGTAGTGTCTGTAGCTCTGCACTGGGACATCCCTGAGCTGGGTCTGTACTCTCTAGTCTTTTATCTTCTCACCACCTCATACATACATAGATGTAAAGACTGTCACATACACGCACGGGCACATATACATGAGTAGTACACTAAAATACATGTTAGTATTTAGTACATATGTGCAAAGAGAAAGAGAGATACAGAGAGAGAGAGAGAGACAGAGAGAGAGAGACAGACAGACAGACAGACAGACAGACAGACAGACAGACAGACAGACAGACAGACAGACAGACAGACAGATAGGGTGAGAAGGTGAGAGGGAGAGATAGAGAGAGGGAGAAAGAGACAGAGAGAGAGAGACGCACAGAAAGAGAGAGTAAGAGAGACAGAGAGAGAGAGAAAGTGGGAGACACAGAGAGGGAGACAGAAAGAGAGAGAGAAAGAGAGAGATTTTTTATATTTATGCTTATTTATTTTCCCTTTTGTACATTAACCATTTGTACATCGTTACAACACTGTATATAGACATAATATGACATTTGTAATGTCTTCATTGTTTTGAAACTTCTGTATGTGTAATGTTTACTGTTAATTTGTATTGTTTAATTCACTTTTGTATATTATCTACCTCACTTGCTTTGGCAATGTTAACACGTTTCCGATGCCAATAAAGGCCCTTGAATTGAATTGCATTGAATTGAGAGAGAGAGAAAGAGAGAGAGAGAGAGAGAGAGAGAGAGAGAGACAAAGAGAGAGAGACAAAGAGAGAGAGACAAAGAGAGAGAGAGAGAAAGACACAAAGAGAGAGAGAGAGAGAGAGAGACAAAGAGAGAGAGGGAGACAGAGAGAGAGGGTGAGAAGGAGAGAGAGAGAGAGAGAGGGAGAGACACAGAGAGGCAGAGATATATTAATTTAATTAAATGTAATTGAGAGAGAGAGAGAGTGGGAGTGGGAGTGGGAGTGCCGTGGAAATTCAGACCTGAGAGAGACTTGGTCTCAAACATTCATCTTTATTTAATATCGATTAATTATTGCAATAATGAGACAGTCAGCCCACCTGTCTGGACTGACTGTTATGCTGAGAGTCTAGCCTTTACAGACAATACACAGTTTTTATATAGCGGATACCAAGATTGCTTAGTCAGTCACTTCTAACCTTCCCATAAGCCACCTTGGTTATCTACACAGGATGGTCTTTTACTTAGTGTCACAGATGCCAGAGCCAGCAAATAAGGTGAATGCATAATGTTTCCCTCACAGGAGACCAAAAGAGAGAGAGACAGAGCGAGAGGGTGAGAAGGAGTGAGAGAGACAGACAGAGTCCCCTCATCCAGCTGGTCCTGGGGCTGAATTCACAAATCTGTTCTAGTAACACACTGAAGCCTCAGGACCAGAACATCCAATCAATCAGAATTAAACAAATTACAACACAGTCAAAACAATACTACATTGCTTATTGGGAAACACAAGCACAAAGCAAAATGCAGTGCTATCTGGCCCTACATCATCAGTACACCATGGCTAACTATTTGAGAGAGAGAGAGAGAGAGAGAGAGAGAGAGAGAGAGAGAGTCAGAAAGACAGAGAGAGAGAGTCAGAAAGACAGAGAGAGAGCGAGAGAGAGAGCTGGACACACACAGACATATACACACACACTAGACAGCGAGCTCAAGCGCTGGGACAACTTTGAAGTACACAAGCTGTCACCAGCTCTCACTATCTAGCCTGCCCTGCCGGTCAAATCAACGTCCTTCTCTCTTCCTCCCAAGACATCTGTACTGCGGGAGCCATCTTGCAGAAACACTGCCCCACAACCATCACCCCTCTCCACCCCCTCTCCACTTCTCACCCAGTAGTGACAGCTGTTTAGGGAGTCCCTGCCCTGAATATCACATCTGCATTGCTATGAAAACACGTTCTCCATCCCACCACACTGTTCTATTCTATTTGAAGAAGCTTGTTTTATTTGAGAGCGTTAAAGTTTGATAAGTCTCCAGTCTGTATTGAGGGAATGGGGACAGGGATAACGTGAGGTGTGTGTGTGTGTGTGCGTGTGTGCGTGTGTGTGTGTGTGTGTGTGTGTGTGTGTGTGTGTGTGTGTGTGTGTGTGTGTGTGTGTGTGTGTGTGGTGTGTGTGTGTGTGTGTGTGTGTGTGTGTGTGTGTGTGTGTGTGTGTGTGTGTGTGTGTGTGTGTGTCTGAGCATGCGTGTGTGTGTGTATGCGTGTGAAAAGTGCGGAAATTGCAGAGTGCAGAGATTGGCACATCGTTTTCACCTCAGTGGCATACACATGATGGCAGTACTGGGACAAACCCCCCCCCCCCCCCAATCCCCCTCTGGCTCTTCCAGCCAGAGAATCTCAGCAGTGTCTGAAATAGTGAACACATTGAACAATGCCCCGTGTTAAAGTGAACCCTGGTTATTTTACCCTTCGTTCTACCAGATGTGGTTTAAGAGTTTAATTCACACGCTTTGGCACTAACGACCCAGCGCTCGTAAACTGCCCTTATTTACATATTCATTTAGGTTGATCGCACCGTCCAGGTTGTAAAATGTGTCCTCCAATTGCCCTTCGTTGGGGGGATACAAACCTCGTCTTTCACATTAAACATTGTCAGGGTATGCCAGCGTCTGCATCATGTGTATATCTGCAACTAATTAAAAAATTGAGGGATAAGTAATCATTTCATTTTCGCTGTGAGCATAAAACGACATTCAAGCCAAAGAACAAGTACTGATATTATCCTATTTGAATAGCTTGGTCTAACGCTGGGCTTAACTGGACATATGTTTTACTCAACAAGATCTCACAGTCTCACTGCAGAATTAGACATTTCTGCACTTTTCTCCAAACATCATATTTTGAAGCTGCTCCAGATGTCAAATGTCAACGTGTTTGGGATGAAATGTCAAATGTAGAAGTTGCATAAAGCAGTGCCCATCACTGGGATTGAACATGCAACCCTTTTTTTTGCCCCTAGTGGACGGTTTTGTTGGAGTCTCCCAACGTCCTGAGAACCTTCACAAACGTCAAATGTTGCCTTGAATCTGGAGTTCTTCCTGGTTTTATTAACATTTCTTTGTCTTAATTGTAATTTATGGGGATTCTGGTGTCGGAGTGACATTAATCTTGGCTGATCTCGCCTCCCTTCACACTTCAGC
>NC_143040.1:15005000-15007500 GCF_057628025.1 Oncorhynchus mykiss | reverse complement strand
AAAACGTAATAATAAAAGTAACACAATAAGAATAACAACAATGAGTCTATATACAGGGGGCACCAGTACAGAGTCAGTGTGGAGGCTATATACAGGGGGCACCAGTACAGAGTCAGTGTGGAGGCTATATACAGGGGGGCACCGGTACAGAGTCAGTGTGGAGGCTATATACAGGGGGGCACCAGTACAGAGTCAGTGTGGAGGCTATATACAGGGGGCACCGGTACAGAGTCAGTGTGGAGGCTATATACAGGGGGCACCAGTACCGAGTCAGTGTGGAGGCTATATACAGGGGGCACCAGTACAGAGTCAGTGTGGAGGCTATATACAGGGGGGCACCAGTACAGAGTCAGTGTGGAGGCTATATACAGGGGGGCACCGGTACAGAGTCAGTGTGGAGGCTATATACAGGGGGGCACCAGTACAGAGTCAGTGTGGAGGCTATATACAGGGGGCACCAGTACAGAGTCAGTGTGGAGGCTATATACAGGGGGGCACCAGTACAGAGTCAGTGTGGAGGCTATATACAGGGGGGCACCGGTACAGAGTCAGTGTGGAGGCTATATACAGGGGGGCACCGGTACCGAGTCAGTGTGGAGGCTATATACAGGGGGCACCGGTACCGAGTCAGTGTGGAGGCTATATACAGGGGGGCACCGGTACAGAGTCAGTGTGGAGTCTATATACAGGGGGTACCGGTACAGAGTCAGTGTGGAGTCTATATACAAGGGGGCACCGGTACAGAGTCAGTGTGGAGTCTATATACAGGGGGCACCGGTACCGAGTCAGTGTGGAGGCTATATACAGGGGGGCACCGGTACCGAGTCAGTGTGGAGTCTATATACAGGGGGCACCGGTACCGAGTCAGTGTGGAGGCTATATACAGGGGGGCACCGGTACCGAGTCAGTGTGGAGGCTATATACAGGGGGTACCAGTACAGAGTCAGTGTGGAGGCTATATACAGGGGGGCACCGGTACCGAGTCAGTGTGGAGGCTATATACAGGGGGGCACCGGTACCGAGTCAGTGTGGAGGCTATATACAGGGGGCACCGGTACCGAGTCAGTGTGGAGGCTATATACAGGGGGTACCGGTACAGAGTCAGTGTGGAGTCTATATACAGGGGGCACCGGTACCGAGTCAGTGTGGAGGCTATATACAAGGGGGCACCGGTACAGAGTCAGTGTGGAGTCTATATACAGGGGGCACCGGTACCGAGTCAGTGTGGAGGCTATATACAGGGGGGCACCGGTACCGAGTCAGTGTGGAGTCTATATACAGGGGGCACCGGTACCGAGTCAGTGTGGAGGCTATATACAGGGGGGCACCGGTACCGAGTCAGTGTGGAGGCTATATACAGGGGGTACCAGTACAGAGTCAGTGTGGAGGCTATATACAGGGGGGCACCGGTACCGAGTCAGTGTGGAGGCTATATACAGGGGGGCACCGGTACCGAGTCAGTGTGGAGGCTATATACAGGGGGCACCGGTACCGAGTCAGTGTGGAGTCTATATACAGGGGGCACCGGTACCGAGTCAGTGTGGAGTCTATATACAAGGGAGCACCGGTACAGAGTCAGTGTGGAGGCTATATACAGGGGGGCACCAGTACCGAGTCAGTGTGGAGTCTATATACAAGGGGGCACCGGTACAGAGTCAGTGTGGAGGCTATATACAGGGGGTACCAGTACCGAGTCAGTGTGGAGGCTATATACAGGGGGTACCAGTACCGAGTCAGTGTGGAGTCTATATACAAGGGGGCACCGGTACAGAGTCAGTGTGGAGTCTATATACAGGGGGGCACCGGTACCGAGTCAGTGTGGAGTCTATATACAGGGGGGCACCGGTACCGAGTCAGTGTGGAGTCTATATACAAGGGGGCACCGGTACAGAGTCAGTGTGGAGGCTATATACAGGGGGGCACCGGTACCGAGTCAGTGTGGAGGCTATATACAGGGGGTACCAGTACCGAGTCAGTGTGGAGTCTATATACAGGGGGCACCGGTACCGAGTCAGTGTGGAGTCTATATACAGGGGGCACCGGTACCGAGTCAGTGTGGAGTCTATATACAGGAGGTACCAGTACCGAGTCAGTGTGGAGGCTATATACAGGGGGTACCAGTACCGAGACAGTGTGGAGTCTATATACAGGGGGGCACCGGTACCGAGTCAGAGTGGAGGCTATATACAGGGGGTACCGGTACCGAGTCAGTGTGGAGGCTATATACAGGGGGCACCAGTACAGAGTCAGTGTGGAGGCTATATACAGGGGGGCACCGGTACCGAGTCAGTGTGGAGGCTATATACAGGGGGGCACCGGTACCGAGTCAGTGTGGAGGCTATATACAGGGGGCACCGGTACAGAGTCAGTGTGGAGTCTATATACAGGGGGCACCGGTACCGAGTCAGTGTGGAGTCTATATACAAGGGAGCACCGGTACAGAGTCAGTGTGGAGGCTATATACAGGGGGGCACCAGTACCGAGTCAGTGTGGAGTCTAT
>NC_143040.1:14862500-15000000 GCF_057628025.1 Oncorhynchus mykiss | reverse complement strand
GGTTCAGTTCAGTAGGCCCCATTCTGGCTCAGTTGACTGGTTCAGTTCATTAGCCCCATTCTGGCTCAGTTGACTGGTTCAGTTCATTAGCCCCATTCTGGCTCAGTTGACTGGTTCAGTTCATTAGCCCCATTCTGGCTCAGTTGACTGGTTCAGTTCATTAGCCCCATTCTGGCTCAGTTGACTGGTTCAGTTCATTAGCCCCATTCTGGCTCAGTTGACTGGTTCAGTTCATTAGCCCCATTCTGGCTCACCTGACTGGTTCAGTTCAGTAGGCCCCATTCTGGCTTACCTGACTGGTTCAGTTCAGTAGGCCCCATTCTGGCTCAGTTGACTGGTTCAGTTCATTAGCCCCATTCTGGCTTACCTGACTGGTTCAGTTCAGTAGGCCCCATTCTGTCTCAGTTGACTGGTTCAGTTCATTAGCCCCATTCTGGCTCAGTTGACTGGTTCAGTTCATTAGCCCCATTCTGGCTTACCTGACTGGTTCAGTTCATTAGCCCCATTCTGGCTCAGTTGACTGGTTCAGTTCATTAGCCCCATTCTGGCTCAGTTGACTGGTTCAGTTCATTAGCCCCATTCTGGCTCAGTTGACTGGTTCAGTTCATTAGCCCCATTCTGGCTCAGTTGACTGGTTCAGTTCATTAGCCCCATTCTGGCTCACCTGACTGGTTCAGTTCAGTAGGCCCCATTCTGGCTTACCTGACTGGTTCAGTTCAGTAGGCCCCATTCTGGCTCAGTTGACTGGTTCAGTTCATTAGCCCCATTCTGGCTTACCTGACTGGTTCAGTTCAGTAGGCCCCATTCTGGCTCAGTTGACTGGTTCAGTTCATTAGCCCCATTCTGGCTCACCTGACTGGTTCAGTTCAGTAGGCCCAATTCTGGCTCAGTTGACTGGTTCAGTTCATTAGCCCCATTCTGGCTCAGTTGACTGGTTCAGTTCATTAGCCCCATTCTGGCTCACCTGACTGGTTCAGTTCATTCTGCCCCATTCTGGCTCACTTGACTGGTTCAGTTCATTAACCACATTCTGGCTCACCTGACTGGTTCAGTTCAGTAGGCCCAATTCTGGCTCACCTGACTGGTTCAGTTCAGTAGGCCCAATTCTGGCTCAGTTGACTGGTTCATTTCAGAAGGCCCCATTCTGGCTCAGTTGAATGAATGATGTTCATTTTCTTCGGCTGATCTACAATGTTCAATGAGTAAATCACGTTTGACGTGATCAACAGCAACGATGAAATGACCTCACAGAGGGAAACATTAACTCTGGAGTCTTCCAGGATAATTTAAAACTCAACATCAACTCTGTTACACACATGGCTGCTTATATTGGTTAGCATGTCTATACGGTTTGCAGGCCTACGTCACCTTGGTTCAACTGGGTAAAAGCTCCGATTGCGTCGTATTTATACGTTTACCACTGGGCAGCTAGACACCGTCTGGCCTTTCCTCCACCACTTAAAATGATTGAGGTATAAAGAGCAAAGGGCCCTGGACACGTGTAGTCACTGTCAGACACGCCTCCCAGTTTTCACGCCCATAGGCGTCCTGCCTAATAAGGTCCCCTTACTGTCAAGCCTCCCAGACAAACTGCCCAGGTGTATAGCACCTAATAAGGTCGTCTTCCTGTCAAACCCCGCAGACAAACTGCCCAGAGGTATAGCGCCTAATAAGGTCATCTTCCTGTCAAACGCCTGGAGCGCCACTCCATTTTCCTCCCTTCCCATTTCAGGATTTCCTGTTCAGGGTTTTTCGAGTGCACTTTAACAGCTTTCTCTGTCGAGAGAAGGAAGTTTGGGAGCACTGAGACGTAGCACACAACTACAGGTTGTGTGGACTGCTGAGAAAGCATTTAGCTTTAACCAGCTCTTTTAGATGGAGTGTTAGCATTGAGGCTAGCTGTCTTTTTTATTTTATTTTACCTTTATTTAATTAGGCAAGTCAGTTAAGAACAAATTCTTATTTTCAATGTCTCACTAGTTGTGTAGAGAATTAAGGAATTAAGGAAATCCCAGTCAGGGATAAAACATTTAGCTTGTTCCAAACTCTTCTAGTGAGGGCATTAGCCTCTAGCTAACTTTTCTCTCTTGCTTATGTCGGATTTGTGAGGAAAGGCGAAAACACTCAAGAGGCCTTGCCCTCCGTCAAGCATACCAATCGATCAAAAGGATGCGGGACAGAGAGAGAGACAGCCAGACAGCCAGACAGACAGACAGACAGACAGACAGACAGACAGACAGAGGAATTCTTTAGAAGCCTCCTCTAGTCTAGCATGAGATTGTAGCGTAACTCAAGTTCTGGTATTGAGGACTTGGAAATAGAGTGCAATGAGCTTTCACAGGCTGACCGTAAATAATGGGCTGGAGCCAGAACTGTGTGAGTGAGTGTGTCAATACTGTGTGTGTGTATGTGTGTGTGTGTGTGTGTGTGTGTGTGTGTGTGTGTGTGTGTGTGTGTGTGTGTGTGTGTGTGTGTGTGTGTGTGTGTGTGTGTATTGAAGCCGAGGACATCACCCACTCACTGACCTTCCAGCTGCTTTGAGGCTGATGTGAGAGACATAGGTAGAGCTGGCCCATTGCACCAGAGTTATAGGCTACGTTACCATTCTCTACAGTAATCACTCATACACTTTCCTCGTGGATTTAAAGGCCCAGTGCTACGAGGTTAGAATAATACTGTCAAATTGTGAAAATTAATACCCTTTTAGTGTAAGAGCTCTTTGAAAAGACGTCTGAAATTTCCGCATGTTTTGAGGAAATCGCCTGGCAGTAAATTAGTTAATAGGTCAGAGGTCGGCAACCTTTTTTGTGTGGAGTGCCAATTTACAATTTATCCTACCATTTCTAGCATTCTGCGTGCCAGTTATGATTTTCATATGTGCATTACAACTAATTGTGTCTATTGAATATATAATTGCCCACAAACGGAATAATTCCATGACTCGCTAAACAGAGACGGGTCCATTAGCACCAAGGAGCTCCACTACAGGCCTAACTGCATCAGATGACCTCCTTTTAAAATGCATCTATAGATCTTAGTACTGCACTTCCTGATGGTCGCCATTGTTTAGTGGAGTTTGTTTGACAAGAGTCCTTGATGATTGTAAGTCATTATTGTGGTGTTATACCTCTTATTCCATTGCATTATGTGTATTTGTCTGACCTGCAGCTGTGGTCAACAGTTTTAATGTGATGGTCATATTCATTTTCTCTGCATTTGAAGTCGGACTTATTATGACTTGATTGCCTGTGGTAGTGGCTTTACGTACACTACCGTTCAAAAGTTTGGGGTCCCTTAGAAATGTCCTTGTTTTTGAAAGAAATGCACATTTTTGGCCATTAAAATAAACATCAAATTGATCAGAAATACAGTGTAAACATTGTTAATGTTGTAAATGATTATTGTAGCTGGAAACAGCAGATTTGTTATGGAATATCTATAGGCATACAGAGGCCCATTATCAGAAACCATCACTCCCGTGCTCCAATGGCACGTTGTGTTAGCTAATCCAAGTCAATCATTTTAAAAAGGCTAATTAATCATTAGAAAACCATTTTGCAATTATGTTAGCACAGCTGAAAACTGTTGTCCTGATTAAAGAAGCAATAAAACTTTAGACTAGTTGAGTATCTGGAGCATCAGCATTTGTGGGTTTGATTACAGGCTCAAAATGGCCAGAAACAAAGATCTTTCTTCTGAAACTCGTCAGTCTATTCTTGTTCTGAGAAATGAAGGCTATTTGATGCAAGAAATTGCCAAGAAACTGAAGATCGTTTAAAATCCTGTGTACTACTCCCTTCACAGAACAGCACAAACAGGCTGTAACTAGAAAAGAAAGAGAAGTGTATTAGAGTGTCTAGATTGAGAAACACACCTCACAAATCCTCAACTGGCAGCTATATTAAATAGTACCCGCAAAATACCAGTCTCAACGTCAACAGTGAAGAGGCGACTCCAGGATTCTGGCCTTCTATGCAGAGTTGCAAAGAAAAAGCCATATCTCAGACTGGCCAATAAAAATCCAAAATTAAGATGGGCAAAGACCATAGATAGTGGACAGAGGAAGATTGGAAAAAAAAGTGTTATGGACCGATTAATCTAAGTTTGAGGTGTTCAGATCACAAAGAAGAACATTCGTGAGACACAGAAAAAATGTAAAGATGCTGGAGGAGTGCTTGACGCCATCTGTCAAGAATGGCGGAGGCAATGTGATGGTCTGGGGGTTCTTTGGTGCTGGTAAAGTGGGAGCTTTGTACAGGGTAAAAGGGATCTTGAAGAAGGAAGGCTATCACTCCATTTTGCAACGCCATGCCATACCTTACCTTGTGGACGGCGCTTAATTGGAGCCAATTTCCTCCTACAACAGGATAATGACCCAAAGCACAGCTCCAAACTATGCAATAACTATTTATGGAAGAAGCAGTCAGCTGGTATTCTGTCTATAATGGAGTGGCCAGCACAGCCACCGGATCTCAACCCTATTGAACTGTTGTGGGAGCAGCTTGACCGTATGGTACGTAAGAAGTGCCATTCAAACCAATCCAACTTGTGGGAGGTGCTTCAGGAAGCATGGGGTGAAATCTCTTAAGACTACCTCAACAAATTGACAACTCATTTAGAATGCCAAAGGTCTGCAAGGCTGTAATTGCTGCAAATGGAGGATTCTTTGAAGAAAGGACACAAGTATTATTTCAATTAAAAATCGTTATTTATAACCTTGCCAACATCTTGACTATATTTCCTATTCATTTTGCAACTCATTTCATGCATGTTTTCATGGAAAACAAGGACATTCCTAAGTGACCCCAAACTTTTGAACGGTAGTGTATATATATATATATATATATATATATATATATATATATATATATATATATAATACATTTTTTCCCGGGGTGGCTTGCCAAACCTTGGCTTGCCAAGGCGAATACCCTCGCGTGCCAAGGCCTGCCACTGTGCCTTAGGTTGCCGACCTCTGTAATAGACCAATAAGAAAGAGATTTCCAAACCTCTCTGCCAATAACAGCTAGTTTTCAGTTTTCCCCTCCCCACTCAGACCAATCCCAGACAGTCCTAGCCAAATTGTAGCTCTTCGCTCAAAAACTATTTTTCTTTCTTTTTGATAATTTTAATTGAAACAAAATCACAGTAAGGTACTTAGTTGTTACGCAGAAATGATTTGATATTGTGATAGAAACCGCTGCATTGGACTTTGTAAAGAAATGGATCGCTATTGGTATAATTAATATGGTGGAAACTCCCTCCAGTCATGCTTGTACTAATCAAAATATTGTAAAAGCATGGAGGGGGAGTGATGAACGAGTCCACACTCCTGGAGTAGGGTATAGAGAAACAGAACACAATCATTTTATGGAGAGTTTGGCTATCTTGAATCGGCTGGACGCCATCTTTGTTCCACCTGAGTACTCCGTTCATTGAAGTATAATAGTTATGCTATTGGCTCTCTCTCCAATTCCACTCCTTCAGGCTGGACGGCTCTAGACTCCAGCTCTAGCTCTCATGTGAACAGAATTAATTCTTCAGGATCGGCGTTCTGGCAACGGGACAGTTGTAAATCATGCAGAGCCTTGTGTCAAGATCGCAGATTTTAGAGAAACAACAAATGTCGGTACATAGAAGTGTCTTATATTGGCTGAAAGCTTAAGTTCATGTTAATATAACTGCACTGTCCAATTTACAGTACCTATTACTGAGAAGGAAATGCCATGCTATTGTTTGAGGAGAGCTCCTGACAACAAAACACTTTTTTCACCGCGACAGGTTTGATAAATTCACCTCTGAAGGTCAAATGTGTACTTACATTCTGAAATCATTCTCTGATTTATCATCGAAAGGGTCCCAGAGATAACATCAAGTGTTGATTTGTTAGATAAAATCCTTTTTCATATCCTACAAAGGTCCATATTGCATGATTTTGTATTTCCACTCTTTCAATTTGCAAAGAAAGGAATCTGTGAAAATCTCGTTGTTTCAACGAGTCAAATCACGTTCGTATCTATTCCTCAGAGATCCTAGAAGGTAACAGGACTTCACTATTTCATTAGGGGTGTAGTATATCCTATAGGACACCATGTTTGGTCAGAGAGCGACACCTTCATGGCACGCCGATGACGAAGGCCATCACTTGAACGACTGTATCTTTGTCAAACAAAGCTAGCTAGATAGCTTTATAGGAATCCATGTATATGTCGTAAAACATAGCTACTAACCTTTGCATGCCTTTTCATTTTGGACAAAAATTATAAGGATATTCAGAGTTGTGAAGTTATGAAAACTGGTTGTTTTGCAGATGTTGAACTTATAATATGACTACTAATATGTATAAACCTAAATCAAAGTCCAAGTATACAGATTTGATGATATTCTTGCAGAAAAAAATGGAATATGAATGCGAATGTCTCCTTTATATTTGCCCAAATGTACCTGGGGACGTCACACTAAAATTCTTGTAGTTCAGTCATACTTCAAGTTATCCATCTGAAACGTTGCACATACTGCTGCCATCTTGTGGACACTATCAGAATTACAACCAGAGGGATGGCTAGAACTATGACCTTTCTCTTGCATTTCAAAGATGGTGGTAGAGAAAGACCAGTTGGTTTTATCTTTGTATTTTCTTCTACCAGATCTAATGTGTTATATTCTCCTACATTCAATTCACATTTCCACAAACTTCAATGTGTTTCCTTTCAAATGGCAGCAAGAATATACATAGCCTTGCTTCAGGGCCTGAGCTACAGGCAGTTAGATTTAGGTATGTCATTTAGGCAAAAATTGGGGAAAAAAAGGGGGGCTATCCTTAAAGGTTGTAAACAAGTTCTCCAATTTCTGTATATTCTCTGCAGACAAAACACACACGAACACCCACACACACAAAAGATTTTCAAGTAGATTTCAGTCAAAATTGTAACTCGGCCACTCAGGAACATTCACTGTCTTCTTGGTAAGCAACTCAGTGTAGATTTTCCACGGTGTAGATTTGGGCTTGTGTTTTAGGTTATTGTCCTGCTGAAATGTGAATTCATCTCCCAGTATCTGGTGGAAAGCAGACTGAACCAGGTATTCCTCTAGGATTTTGTCTGTGCTTAGCTCCATTCATACATTTTTTATCCTGAAAACCTCCCCAGTTCTTAACGATTACAAGCATACCCATAACATGATATGGAGAGAGGTACTCAGTAATGGATTGGAGTGGATTTTGCCCAAACATAACATGTTGTGTTCGGGACATAAAGTGAATTGCTTTATCACATGTTTTGTAGTATTACTTTAGTGCCGTGTTGCAAACAGGATGCATGTTTTGGAATATTTTTATACTGTACAGGTTTCCTTCTTTTCACTCTGTCAATTAGGTTAGTATTGTGTAGTAACTACAATGTTGTTGATCCATCCTCAGTAATCTCCTATCACATCTATTAAAATCTGTAACTGTTTTAAAGTCACCATTGGCCTCATGGTGAAATCCCTGAGCGGTTTCCTTCCTCTCCGGCAACCGAGTTAGGAAGGACGCATGTATCTTTGTAGTGACTGGGTGTATTGATAAACCATCCAAAGTGTAATGAATAACTTCACCATGCCCAAAAGGGAGTTCAACGTCTGCTTTTTTTCTACCAATAGCTGCCCTTCTTTGCGAGGCATTGGAAAACCTCCCTGTTCTTTGTGGTTGAATCTGTGTTTGAAATTCACTGTCTGACTGAGGGACCTCACAACTAATTGCATGTGTGGGGTACAGAGATGAGGTAGTCATTCAAAAATCAGGTGAAACACTATTATTGTACACAGAGTGAGTACATGCAACTTATTATGTGACTTCTTAAGCACATTTTAACTTATTGACTCAAGACATTTTGCATTTACATTTGCAATTTTTGTAAAAATAAAATTAAAAAACTATTCCACTTTGACATTATAGAGTATTGTGTGCAGGCCAGTGACAAAAAATCCACATTTAATCCATTTAAAATTCAGGCTGTAACACAACTAAATGTGGAAAAAATAAAGGGGTGTGTTCAGTGATGGGTGAAAAAGCAAACTCACTAATCACCCATCACACAAATGCACACAGACACACACACACACACACACACACAGACCTCCACACACCTTTGATCAACTGCATGGCTCACGGCTAGACTGCTCCTTGGTCAAAGATGGATGAAAGACCATGTACTCTAGCTCTCTAATCACTGTGCATACACACACATACACATGTTGATATGGACACACACACACACACACAAACTTTCTTTATTTATCTCGCTCGCTCGCTCTCTCTCTCTCTCTCTCTATCTCTCTCTCTCTCTCTCACACACACACACACAAACACACACACACACAAACACACACACACACACACACACACACACACACACACACACACACAGAGTCTACATGTAGAGCTCCCTTCGCTCCCTCCACAGTTAGGATCAAACTAGAAGTCTACACGTAGAGCTCCCTTCTCTCCCTCCACAGTTAGGATCAAATTGTGAGTCTAGATGAAGAGCTCCCTTCGCTCCCTCCACAGTTAGGATCAAACTAGAAGTCTACATGTAGAGCTCCTCCTTTATCTTCTTTTGTCTCCTCTTGACAAAGACCTCTCATCTTCTTGACACATAGAGAGAGGGGAACATGGGATAGAACCTTGGAAACAATTCTCTTCTTCTCTTGATCTCTCTGCTCTCCCTCCCCTCGTCTTCTCTCCCTCCCCTCCTCTTCTCTCCCTCCCCTCCTCTTCTCTCCCTCCCCTCGTCTTCTCTCCCTCCCCTCGTCTTCTCTCCCTCCCCTCCTCTTCTCTCCCTCCCCTCCTCTTCTCTCCCTCCCCTCGTCTTCTCTCCCTCCCCTCCTCTTCTCTCCCTCCCCAAATCTGTCGATCTGCCCCTGAACAAGGCAGTTAACCCACTGTTCCTAGGCCGTCATTGTAAATAAGAATTTGTTCTTAACTGACTTGCCTAGTTGAATAAAGGAAAACTACAAAATAAGCCGACAATGAAACCGTCTCCCCACCTAGTGCCCGTGGAACTGACGTCCCCTGCAGCATCTCCCTCAGCCTATACAGCAGTGGTTCTCTGGCTCCTGCCTAACCTGCCTAATCCCTGTCCTAACTGGGACTGATGTCCCCTGCAGCATCTCCCTCAGCCTATACAGCAGTGGTTCTCTGGCTCCTGTCTAACCTGCCTAATCCCTGTCCTAACTGGGGCTGACGTTCCCTGCAGCATCTCCCTCAGCCTATACAGCAGTGGTTCTCTGGCTCCTGCCTAACCTGCCTAATCCCTGTTCTAACTGGGACTGACGTTCCCTGCAGCATCTCCCTCAACCTATACAGCAGTGGTTCTCTGGCTCCTGCCTAACCTGCCTAATCCCTGTCCTAACTGGGACTGATGTCCCCTGCAGCATCTCCCTCAGCCTATACAGCAGTGGTTCTCTGGCTCCTGTCTAACCTGCCTAACCCCTGTCCTAACTGGAACTGGCCGGCTCAAGTCCTGATCATACATCCTAGTGATGTCTATCACATCTCTCAAAGAAACAAGTTGTCCAGAGTATGCCTGGTCCTGTGAACTTTGTCCAAACAACCTTTCAGCCGATTTGCCAAACACTTCAACAGTATTTTGTAATCCAAGCAGAGCAACGATACTGGCCTCGTTACTCAATAGAGCTAGGTCCCCCTTCTTCAGCAGTAGTGACAGCCCTGCCCGCTGGCAGCTGCCTGGTAGTACTGAGCACTCAAAGGACTCCCGAAAGACATCTAAGAGGTCCCTCCCCAATACACCCCAGAAACATTTATAAAACTCAGCTGTCAGTCCATCGACCCCTGGCGCACGGCCTGGGGAGAGCTGCTGCACAGCCACTGTTAGTTCCTGAGATGAAAAATCACCCTCCAGCCCAGCAATCTGCTCAGGCCCGAGCTTAGGCATCCCCTGTAGAATCTGCTGAGCACACTGTGGATCAGTGTTGCTGCCACCGTACAGGTCTGCGTAGAAGTCCGTAGTCAACCTCCTCATCTCCGCTGGAGACCCCGTCAGGCACCCTGAAGGACGCCGCTGGAGACCCCGTCAGGCACCCTGAAGGACGCCGCTGGAGACCCCGTCAGGCACCATGAAGGACGCCGCTGGAGACCCCGTCAGGCACCCTGAAGGACGCCGCTGGAGACCACGTCAGGCACCCTGAAGGACGCCGCTGGAGACCACGTCAGGCACCCTGAAGGACGCCACTGGTGGAACGTCGGCTTTTTGCTGAGCCCACTTCTACTCCAGGCTGAAGAGGAACACACTCGGAGGACACTCCCTTCGCCCATGTCCAGCTCCTCCCTCCCTGATGTCCCTCCACACATGTACCAATCCATACTGTTCTAACATACGGGTAAAAGCACCCCTGAATGTGGATGAGCTTCCGCCAAGTTCCTATCCATACTATTCTAACATACGGGTAAAACCACCCCCGAATGTGGATGAGCTTCCGCCCAGTTCCTATCCATACTGTTCTAACATACGGGTAAAAGCACCCCTGAATGTGGATGAGCTTCCGCCCAGTTCCTATCCAGTGTGTAGTCTGTCGTACAGTTCCACAACCAGAAGAGGTAAACAGACAAGGGGAAGAAACGATCATGTAATTTATTGTTAACTTTTCTTTTCTACCATTGTCTTCCCTTTTGACTGCACTTTTTCCTTTCCTTACTGCTGAGACGTGGTCATTCAGATGCCAACGTTGCAATTCCAATGGTTGGGGTTGAGTCTGGACACAGGGTGGAGGCAGAGGCTGCCCAGAAACCCCCAGCCTGCTCTCAGATCTGGAGCCAGACGTGACAGAGGAGCCATCAGCGCCCTGTTCGCCCCGCTTCCTGTGCCTTGCATGTGTGCTGCTTACGTCCAATCTCCCCTCAATCAAAACACCTCAGACTTCCTGTAGTCACATAAACCATGCAGGCTTTCCCCTTCAACCTCACCTGATACGAAATATCTAAAGTTTGTGTTTGTGAGTCTAGAAACATTAAAACTTTCCTTCTACAAGCGCTAACATGTTTCAACAGTGGGTTTTTACACATTTTTACACATAACTCATATCTCATTGGGCTGGCAAATGTCCAGTAGCGTGCGAGCTCTCGCATCAGGTCGCCATCAGGAATGAACAGTGGTAAATTGGATATAGCATCCCTCGTAGCTGGAGAGAACAGTGGTAAATTGGATAGAGCAACCCTTGTAGCTGGAGAGAAAAGTGGTAAATTGGATAAAGCAACCCTCGTAGCTGGAGAGAACAGTGGTAAGTTGGATAGAGCAACCCTTGTAGCTGGAGAGAACAGTGGTAAATTGGATAGAGCAACCCTTGTAGCTGGAGAGAACAGTGGTAAATTGGATAGAGCAACCCTTGTAGCTGGAGAGAAAAGTGGTAAATTGGATAGAGCAACCCTCGTAGCTGGAGAGAACAGGAGTAAATTGGATAGAGCAACCCTTGTAGCTGGAGAGAACAGTGGTAAATTGGATAGAGCATCCCTCGTAGCTGGAGAGAACAGTGGTAAATTGGATAGAGCAACCCTCGTAGCTGGAGAGAAAAGTGGTAAATTGGATAGAGCAACCCTTGTAGCTGGAGAGAACAGTGGTAAATTGGATATAGCAACCCTTGTAGCTGGAGAGAACAGTGGTAAATTGGATAGAGCAACCCTTGTAGCTGGAGAGAACAGTGGTAAATTGGATAGAGCAACCCTTGTAGCTGGAGAGAACAGTGGTAAATTGGATAGAGCAACCCTTGTAGCTGGAGAGAACAGTGGTAAATTGGATAGAGCAACCCTTGTAGCTGGAGAGAACAGTGGTAAATTGGATAGAGCAACCCTTGTAGCTGGAGAGAACAGTGGTAAATTGGATAGAGCAACCCTTGTAGCTGGAGAGAAAAGTGGTAAATTGGATAGAGCAACCCTCATAGCTGGAGAGAACAGGAGTAAATTGGATAGAGCAACCCTTGTAGCTGGAGAGAACAGTGGTAAATTGGATAGAGCATCCCTCGTAGCTGGAGAGAACAGTGGTAAATTGGATAGAGCAACCCTCGTAGCTGGAGAGAACAGTGGTAAATTGGATATAGCAACCCTCGTAGCTGGAGAGAACAGTGGTAAATTGGATAGAGCAACCCTTGTAGCTGGAGAGAACAGTGGTAAATTGGATAGAGCAACCCTCGTAGCTGGAGAGAACAGTGGTAAATTGGATAGAGCAACCCTCGTAGCTGGAGAGAACAGTGGTAAATTGGATAGAGCATCCCTCGTAGCTGGAGAGAACAGTGGTAAATTGGATAGAGCAACCCTCGTAGCTGGAGAGAACAGTGGTAAATTGGATAGAGCAACCCTCGTAGCTGGAGAGAACAGTGGTAAATTGGATAGAGCATCCCTCGTAGCTGGAGAGAAAAGTGGTAAATTGGATAGAGCAACCCTTGTAGCTGGAGAGAACAGTGGTAAATTGGATAGAGCAACCCTTGTAGCTGGAGAGAACAGTGGTAAATTGGATATAGCAACCCTTGTAGCTGGAGAGAACAGTGGTAAATTGGATATAGCAACCCTCGTAGCTGGAGAGAACAGTGGTAAATTGGATAGAGCAACCCTTGTAGCTGGAGAGAACAGTGGTAAATTGGATAGAGCAACCCTTGTAGCTGGAGAGAAAAGTGGTAAATTGGATAGAGCAACCCTCGTAGCTGGAGAGAACAGTGGTAAATTGGATAGAGCAACCCTTGTAGCTGGAGAGAACAGTGGTAAATTGGATAGAGCAACCCTTGTAGCTGGAGAGAACAGTGGTAAATTGGATAGAGCAACCCTTGTAGCTGGAGAGAAAAGTGGTAAATTGGATAGAGCAACCCTCGTAGCTGGAGAGAACAGGAGTAAATTGGATAGAGCAACCCTTGTAGCTGGAGAGAACAGTGGTAAATTGGATAGAGCATCCCTCGTAGCTGGAGAGAACAGTGGTAAATTGGATAGAGCAACCCTCGTAGCTGGAGAGAAAAGTGGTAAATTGGATAGAGCAACCCTTGTAGCTGGAGAGAACAGTGGTAAATTGGATATAGCAACCCTTGTAGCTGGAGAGAACAGTGGTAAATTGGATAGAGCAACCCTTGTAGCTGGAGAGAACAGTGGTAAATTGGATAGAGCAACCCTTGTAGCTGGAGAGAACAGTGGTAAATTGGATAGAGCAACCCTTGTAGCTGGAGAGAACAGTGGTAAATTGGATAGAGCAACCCTTGTAGCTGGAGAGAACAGTGGTAAATTGGATAGAGCAACCCTTGTAGCTGGAGAGAACAGTGGTAAATTGGATAGAGCAACCCTTGTAGCTGGAGAGAAAAGTGGTAAATTGGATAGAGCAACCCTCGTAGCTGGAGAGAACAGGAGTAAATTGGATAGAGCAACCCTTGTAGCTGGAGAGAACAGTGGTAAATTGGATAGAGCATCCCTCGTAGCTGGAGAGAACAGTGGTAAATTGGATAGAGCAACCCTCGTAGCTGGAGAGAAAAGTGGTAAATTGGATAGAGCAACCCTTGTAGCTGGAGAGAACAGTGGTAAATTGGATATAGCAACCCTTGTAGCTGGAGAGAACAGTGGTAAATTGGATAGAGCAACCCTTGTAGCTGGAGAGAACAGTGGTAAATTGGATAGCGCAACCCTCGTAGCTGGAGAGAACAGTGGTAAATTGGATAGAGCAACCCTCGTAGCTGGAGAGAAAAGTGGTAAATTGGATAGAGCATCCCTCGTAGCTGGAGAGAACAGTGGTAAATTGGATAGAGCAACCCTCGTAGCTGGAGAGAACAGTGGCGTAATTTGCAAAAAGACATCATTTAGAGTAACGTGTCTCGACCAGCCTGTTGATGAGGCACTCCTCTTTCAGAAACACAGCCAATGCTTTATTCATTCGCGAAGCAGTTGAAAGATTTTCATGTCCAACTTGTTCTAATACAATCATGCAGGAAAAAAAAATATCTAGAAATAAGAACAGAAAACCCTCTCACAACCCGCACAACAACAACTCCCGAGAGAGAGAGAGAGAGAGAGAGAGAGAGAGAGAGAGAGAGAGAGAGAGCAATAGAGAGAGGGAGGGAGTGGAGAAGACAAGAGAAAGCAATATAGGGAGAGAAAGAGAGAATGTGGGATGCAGAGCCTGCTCGGGGCGGTCATCGAACAGCAGCAAAGGCACTACTTGGATTCTATTTTGAGTCACTGCTTAAGTTGAGGTCAGTGCTTCTCTCTGGATGCGTCCCAAATGGCACCCTATTAGCCACATAGTGCACTACCTTTGACCAGCCCTATGGGCCCTGATCACAAGTAGTGAACTATAAAGGGAGTAGGTTGCCATTTGGGGGACAGCCTCTGGCAGAGCAGCATGTTAATTAGACTGAAGAGGTGGAAAGGGAGGAGGAGGAGGAGAGGAGGGATGAAGGGGAGGGAGGGAGGGCTCAGAGACAGAAAAAGCACTCTCATTCTCAACCACTGGTTTAGTGGCTATGCAGAAAAGAGAAGGAGGAGAAGAGAGAGAGAGAGAGAGAGAGAGAGAGAGAGAGAGAGAGAGTGGAGGAGGAGCGAGAAGATAGGGGGGAGAGGGAGGGAGGAGGAGGAGGGAGAGGGAGGAGGAGAGAGAGGGAGGAGGAGAGAGAGGGAGGAGAGAGAAGGAGGAGGAGAGAGAAGGGCAGAGAGAGGGAGGAGGAGGAGCGAGAAGGGCAGAGAGAGGGAGGAGGAGGAGGAGGAGAGAGAGACAGGGAGGGAGGGGGAGAGAGAGAGAGGGAGGGAGGGGGAGAGAGAGAGAGGGCCTGTGCTCTGATCTGGGTATGCATTTGCAAGGGTCATCAGCAACCACCCATCAGCAATCTCACTGAGACCTATCAATCCATCCACCTATCAATCCATCCACCTATAAATCCATCAAGCTATCAATCCATCCACCTATAAATCCATCAAACTATAAATCCATCAAGCTATCAATCCATCCACCTATCAATCCATCCACCTATCAATCCATCCACCTATCAATCCATCAAGCTATCAATCCATCCACCTATCAATCCATCAACCTATCACTGCACGAAATAATGAGAGAGAGAGAAAACACTTGAGGCATCCTTAATTTAACACTGAATGAAACCAGGGTAGTAGAGAGAGAATGATAGGTGGAAAAGAAGGAGGAGGAGGAGAGGAGGGATGAAGGGGAGGAAGGGAGGGCTCAGAGACAGATGGATACAGAGGAAGGATAAATGGAGAGAATAGAGAGAGATGTGTACTGTGAATACTTTGTTTGTTAATGACACCACACCTTAGACAGACTGTGGGAGGGGGAGAGAGAGAGAGAGAGAGGGAGAGAGAGAGAGGGGGGGGGGAGAGAGAGGGGGGAGAGAGAGAGGGGGAGAGAGAGAGAGAGAGAGAGAGAGAGAGAGAGAGAGAGAGAGAGAGAGAGAGAGAGAGAGATTAGAGAAAGAAAGAAAGAGATAAAAAAAACACCTCAGGCAAATCTTTGAATCTCCCTCAAATGCTGAGAGAAAGAGAGAGAGATGTGCTAAGGTGTCTCGGAGAATCACTCATCGCGATGATTCCCTGACATAGCGTGATTTCAAAAACAACCCTTTGGATCAAAGTCTTGCCTCTTTTCTCAATTGTGATTTTAAAAGGGGTAGCCTGGGATGAAAGGAGGGCTGGAAGAAAGAGAGGATAAAAGAAGAAAGAGGGAGACATTTAGGGATTTCAAGCAGCCAAGGTCACAGACTAATGAATTGGGGAAAGAGAGAGAATGTCTTCATCTCCCCAGTTGGAAGAAGAGAGGGGATGACTGATCGGAGCAGCCCAGAAATAGCCTCGCCATCTGAGACAGAGAAAAGAAGGATAGAGGGAGAAATAGAGAGCGGGAGGGGCCTCCTGCCCTCTTTTGTCCCTCTCTCTCAATCATTCCCTTCATCTCCTTCAGTCATTGGTCCTGTGTAGTTCAGTCGGTAGAGCATGGTGCTTGCAATACCAAAGGTTGTGGGTTCAATTCACGCCGGGGCCGGCCATATGTAAACTGTACGCATGTCTGTAAGTGGCTTTTGGTAAAAACGTCTGCTAAATGGCATATGTTATTTTTCCCCCTGCCACCTCCCCCTGCCTCCAGCAATACAGGCTGTTAAGCAGCCTAAGCCTATAGGAACACAGGGCCCTAGGAGCTACACTGCCACACCGTTCCTCATGAGGTATATAATCACACTGCCATGGCCTGGTGGCCTAGAAGTCATCCCCAGTACCTGTAGGCTACATGTAGTACAGTCATGCATGCCATGTTACCATTGTAAGTGATTTGTCCCACCTAGAAGAGGAAGACCTCATAGGCCCCCAGAGGAAACGAGGCCCTGGATTGAATTACCGAACGGAGGCGTTTCAGGTGGTCCATTTTGCACTGCACACACCTGGAATGCCCCCGCCAGTGAGTATCCGCGGTCTGCTTTCATATCCTCCTCCTGGTGTGGCCAAAGGGGCTTTTACCATCTTACAACGTCACAATATATAGTTCATTATGTTACTAGCATAAAGAGCTTGCATAGTTTTTCAACGCGCCGACCACAGATATAGAATCTCTGGAACGGACATGCTCATTCAAGTCAATGACACCATAATGGCTAGACTGGTGGCCATTTTGAATGTACCCATGAGTTTACCAGTCAATTTGCCGTAGTCAGAGCCTCTATGCTCGTTCTAGCCATTATACTCCAACACTCAACCAATATGGCATGTTACTAACATGTGTATCTCAACACATAGCATATGTGATGTTTTGCTTGAGTCAATGGTTTTCACTGTAGGCTATTTCCAGACATCACTGAGCCGAGCCGTGTTGACGACTGAGCCACATTGGCTAGCTAGCTAATGAGCAAACAAACAAGCACAAACACTGATGGAGAACTAGGTACTGTATGTGACCCAAATGACATCCAGATTTCCTATAGGAGTGAGAGAGAGAGAGAGAGAGAGAGAGAGAGAGAGAGAGAGAGAGAGAGAGAGAGAATAGAGAGAGAGAGAGAGAGAGAGAGAATAGAGAGAGAGAGGGAATAGAGAGGGGGATGGAGAGAGAGAAAGAGAGAGAGAGACAGAGAGAGAGAGGGAGAGAGAGAGAGAGAGAGAGAGAGAGAGAGAGAGAGAGAGAGAGAGAGAGAATAGAGAGAGAGAGGGAATAGAGAGGGGGATGGAGAGAGAGAAAGAGAGAGAGAGACAGAGAGAGAGAGGGAGAGAGAGGCCCCTAGTGTGCTCATTGATCCAAAGCCCAGAAAAGTCAAAGCACAAGAGGACAGACACGATCTTGGCAAAGGGAGCGCCGTGGTTTATGACTGTCGCGACTGTGCCTGCCTGTGTGTGTGTGTGTGAGTGTGTGTGTGTTTGCAAGTGTGTAAGCATGATGGAATTATATCAGGGGATGCTGCGACATCGCCACCCGTTCACCTGAGAGGGAGAGAAAAGGAGGGGGAGAGAGTGAGACAGGGAAAGAGGTACAGAGAGAGAGAGAGAGCGGGACCCAGGACCAGACAGAGAGGGGGGTGCTAGCCTAGCGGTCTCGCTACAGCGGCCAGATGACATATTTACATGCAGCCGGAATATCATCCGTCTGAGGTAAATTAATGCTATGTGAAATAGTGGGTTTAAGTAGGTAGCCTTCCCAGAACAGGGCCATGTAGATCATCTCCCAATCATGAACCCTCTCTGCTCCTCCTCTCCACCCCCAGACTACCACAGACATCCGCAGGGACAGGAGAGAGGGGAGGGAGGGGCAAGAGAGGTAAATACTCTACACAAGAGAAGCGTCTGCAAACAACATGGATGAGACAGGAGAAAGGAAATCAACACAGTCATGTCGGGGCTTGATCTAGAATCTATATCCTCAAGGATGTTCAACCTCATGTTTGAAAAGCAAGATAATCTAGCGCTACGTAATGGTGCTTGCTTGTTCCAGCACTGTACTACCGATGCCTGTAGTGAACCATACAAAGACAGATCAAGTTATGATTTACACAAGATTTCATCCAAATAGATCCGTTATGATACTGTCTCCTTGCAGTTTTCTGCATACTTGACTTTCACGTTGGCGCGTTCAATAGGACGGACCAAACACATCTCTTTACACAATCCTACACCGTTTGTCTCTGCCGCCTACAGAATCCCCCAGGTGTGACCCACTATAACCCACTGTCCCCAGAGAATATACCCCTATGGTAATGATGACATTCTCTCTCTCTCTAGAGGGTCTTCACCCCTACCTATCCCCCAAAGCCCTCCCCTCTCTCCAGCTCCTTCCCTCCTTCCCTCCTCCATCTCCATTATAGGGTGTGTCTCTTTGCTTGGTGCTCTTCTCCCCCCTCCCTTTCCATCAATTAGAATCAATTAAATTCAAAGGGCTTTATTGGCATGGGAATCATATATTCAGAAAGTATTCAGACCCCTTCACTTTTTCCACATTTTGTTACATTACAGCCTTATTCTAAAATGGGCTGAACGCCAAGCATCACGTCTGGAGGAAACCTTCACCATCCCTATGGTGAAGCATGGTGGCTGGGGCGAAGGTTCTCCTTCCAACAGGACAACAACCCTAAGCACACAGCCAAGGCTTGGGGGACAAGCCTCTGAATGTCCTTGAGTGGCCCAGCCAGAGCCCGGACTTGAACCCGATCGAACGTCTCTGGAGAGACCTGAAAATAGCTGTGCCGCGACGCTCCCCATCCAACCTGACAGAACTTGAGAGGATCTGCAGAGAAGAATGGGAGAAACACCCCAAATACAGGTGTACCAAGCTTGTAGCGATATACCCAAGAAGACTTAAGGCTGTAATCATTTCCAAAGGTGCTTCAACAAAGTACTGAGTAAAGGGTCTGAATAGTTATTGTCACGTCCTGACCTTAGTTCCTTTTTTATGTCTCTATTTTAGTTTGTTCAGGGCGTGAGTTGGGGTGGGCATTCTACAGTGGGGAGAACAAGTATTTGATACACAGCCGATTTTGCAGGTTTTCCTACTTACAAAGCATATAGAGGCCTGTAATTTTTATCATAGGTACTTCCCGAACACTTACCACGCTGCATATTGGTCCGATCCTTCCCGAACACTTACCACGCTGCATATTGGTCCGATCCTTCCCGAACACTTACCACGCTGCATATTGGTCCGATCCTTCCCGAACACTTACCACGCTGCATATTGGTCCGATCCTTCCCGAACACTTACCACGCTGCATATTGGTCCGATCCTTCCCGAACACTTACCACGCTGCATATTGGTCCGATCCTTCCCGAACACTTACCACGCTGCATATTGGTCCGATCCTTCCCGAACACTTACCACGCTGCATATTGGTCCGATCCTTCCCGAACACTTACCACGCTGCATATTGGTCCGATCCTTCCCGAACACTTACCACGCTGCATATTGGTCCGATCCTTCCCGAACACTTACCACGCTGCATATTGGTCCGATCCTTCCCGAACACTTACCACGCTGCATATTGGTCCGATCCTTCCCGAACACTTACCACGCTGCATATTGGTCCGATCCTTCCCGAACACTTACCACGCTGCATATTGGTCCGATCCTTCCCGAACACTTACCACGCTGCATATTGGTCCGATCCTTCCTACTCCTCCTCAGAAGAGGAGGAAAACCATTACAGTCATATAAATGTGATATTTCAGTTTTGAATTTTTAAGAAATTAGCAAAAATATATAAATACCTGTTTTTGCATTGTCATTATGGGGTATTATGTGTAGATAGATGATGGAAAAAAAGAAATGTAATCCATTTTAGAAAAATACTTTAATGTAACAAAATGTGGAAAAAGTCAAAGGGCTTGAATACTTTCCAAATGCACTGTATGTTTACATTGTCAAAGCAAGTGAAATAGATAAACAAAAGTGAAATGAACAATAAAAAATGAACAGTAAACGTTACGCTCTCATAAGTTCCAAAAGAGTAAAGACATTTCAAATGTCATATTATGTCTATATACAGTGTTGTAATGATGTACAAATAGTTAAAGTACAAAATGCTAAATAAATAAACATCTCCCCCTGCCCCTTACACCGCTACCTATCCCACAATGTCCTCCCCTCTCCTCCCCAAGGTGCTCTCTCCACTCCCCCTCTCCCCCTTCCTCCCTCCCCTCTCTCCACCCTGGCCCCCGTTTCACCCCATGCGGGTGGGGGGACCATCTGTCTCTAAGCAACAGGGTGACACTGTGCTTTTTTTTGGGCTGACTGCCTCTACACACAGGCAACAATGCTGGGCCGATGCCTTCTCTCCCTCCCTCTCTCCCCCTCTTTCCCTCACTTCTTACCTCCTGCCCCTCTTACCATCTGACATGCCTGCTCCATCCTCTCATTTTCACACTCACTTTTTCTTCCCACATATTCTATCTTTCTCTCCGTCTTTCACTCACCTCTCCTGCCTCTCTCACCAACCAACATACTGTATTCTTCCCCTCCCTTCTCTCCCTCCCCACTCTCCTTCCAAACTCTCCCTCCCCACTTTCTCTCCCTCCATTCTCTCACTCTCTCTCCATCACATTACCTGTGCTCTACTGCAGCATCACCAGGGTTGTCTGAGGCAGTGTTCCTGTAATCACTAAGCTGGGCAGATCAGGTGTGTGGATCGGGGCTGTGACTGTGTATCAGGCGTAATGACTAACACATTGACTGTCTGAGACAAGCATCTTCCTCACACTGGCCTCTGTCTCTCCTCTGCCTCCTCTCCCCTCCTCACACACAATCCCCAATCAGACCCGTGTAGCGTCGACCTGTGCTACCCAGAAGGGAGAGGGCCTGGACGTGATGTGAACACTGTGCCAAAAAAAGGAAATACATGACGGATCGGAGGATGACAGGAAAGTGTGGTAGGAAAGCAGCCGTCTGTCTTCCCGTCTGTCTGTCTCTCCAGGCTTCAAAGGCAATGGCACAGAGGTAATCAGCCAGATGAGATCAGAGCACTGCTGACAAGTGTGACTGCTGACAATACCCAGGCTGATGCAACTCTATCCTTCCTCCCTCGCTCATCCACTCTCCCTCCATCAACCCATCTCAGTCTCTTGCTCTCTCTTCCATCTCATTCTCTCCCTCTCATCTCTCCCTCCATCAACCCATCTCAGTCTCTCGCTCTCTCTTCCATCTCATTCTCTCCCTCATTCACTCTCCCTCCATCAACCCATCTCATTCCCTCGCTCATGTATAACCCTCCTCTCTCTCTCTCTCTCTCTCATTCTCTCCCTCCGTCGCCAATCTCTGTCTCACTCTCCATCTTCAATCTCCCTCCATCACATCTCTCCCCCCATGTCCCTCTCAGTGCTCACAGTCATATGTTGAACGATGTCACACTTTGCCAATAGATATGCACCCTGGTATGTTTACTAGAATACATAACGCATCATTGCTTTCTAACGGCTTGCAGTTTGATCCAGGATGAACTACCTCCATGGTGTTGGAACATTTCTTGAATCTCTGGCCGAGGGATATAATGTCCCTCTAGCTAGCAGCGTAACAGTTGCTGAGAGTAGTAGCTATCGTTGTTGAGGATAAGTTGCGCTTCCTCGCAGGATGTGTAACAGTCACCGCTCCTGTTATAATGCCCTTGAGAAGAATCTGCCTAATGCAGCTCAGACACTGGCTATAATGGCATGCGCCTGGGTAAATGGCAACCATTTTAGCTCCTCGTGAGGAGTAGTGGGTGCAGGTAGAGAACGGGTGAGAAGTGAGAGAACGAACTGAGCTAAACGGAAGTGCAACACTGCGAATGACTGCATGCCACTTTGTGAATAAATCATAACGGAATGTTCGCTCCGTATCCAGTGTGTTTATCTAACGGAGTTATCCAGGGCTTACAAGGTCATTAAGACCTAATGTACTGCATCAAGTAACTAGAAATAGAACTGACATACCGCTGAACGGAACCGTTCCAACGTACCAACGGCGCTAGATGGAACGGATACACCATTGGAAGAAAACCCAGTGAACCTGCGAAGTCGGTTTCCTGGACCCAGATTAAAATGAGTCATGCATTTTCAATGTCGATTTTCCATTTGGATTCATGTTTAGTCCAGGACCAAGTTTAATCACAATAATCTGGGTCTGTCTGGGTTTGTGCAGCTCCTACTGAGGGGGAACGTAATGTAGTGTTCCAGAATATGTCCGTGTTGCTGGGGTTTAGATAGATACAGAGCTATGCAGAACAAAAACATCCAACCGCCAGAGCCAGCACAATGCCTTTCATGTTGGTGGGGAGAATCAATAGGCTGAATGGGGAAGAAGATAAAACTATATCTGCAGCTATGTTGAGCCGAGCTGAGCAGCTCTGCCCTTCACAACCACCAATAAAATATCTATTACACAGTTCTTTTAGAAAAAAAATGTCTCTATTCTTTCCTTCCTTCTTATTGTCCAATAGGAAAACTTGGCTTTTTGAGAGATGACATTGAGATCGGTTTAAAGTGGGCTATGTGATTATGGCTCGTGGGTGGTGGGGGACTGGAGAGGAGAATGCGTATATGTTGTCTATGAACAGAGGTTGGTCAGTTGTGCTCACACACAAACACACACACACACACACACACACACACACACTCACACACATGCCCCTTGATCTGGCCCTAGCTATAACTGGGGCCTGGAGTTTTCCTGCCCAGGTAACATGCTCAGAAAAGACTAAACTATATGTGGAGTTGGTAGCAACAATTGTGGTCAATGTCCTTCCAACCACTACACAAAACCATTATTGTTATACAATAAAGGGACTGATTGAAAAATGATTTGAAATTCTTTGAGAAAAAAAAATACATTCTTTCTTCGTGAAGTCTACAATGGAGAAGCAGATCTGGGAGGAAAAAGGGTAACAATTGAAATAATAAACGGAAACAAGTCTTGGTTTTCAACTATTTGTTTTTTCTTTAGCGATATCTGTCATTTCTGACAATGCAATTTGTTGTCACACCACCTTGACATTGGTTGACAAAGAGCTTTCAAAGCCTGTCGGGAATGTTTGAATAGCAGCGCAAACGCGCAAACAAATAAAGTCCCTTTTCAAGTCTCTGGAATATTCTCAGGACATTGGCGAGGCGACGAGCGGCAGAATCACGGAGGTGTGAAACGTACAACACAAAGGACAACAAAGCACATCAAACAGGGCCACACAAACACAGCCAAGAACAGCTCAGAAAGTGTCTGAATCACAACCACATGAAAATAATAGACCCAGGTCGGTGTAAATAGACTACGTGGTGGGAGGGAGGGGAGTGGACGGGGGTGAACGGGGAGACCAGACATCCTCACTGGGTACTTGGACGCTTGCCAGACCAATGTGCTTTGACATTTCCTTCCTGATGCTTCAGTACAGAGGGACATTAGGAGTCTTGATGAGGTTGGATCTAAGGTCACGTTCAATCAAAAACCAACATCCGGAAATTATCTACGATTATGCAAAAACACAATTTGTCTTTTAATGGGACTCCAGTGATATTGGATTTGGTGTGACAGTAAACATAGTTGGGCTGATTGAATCAATGAAAATTTGAATTTATTCAAGCAGAATAAATACCCCAGAGATTTCATTCTCATTGTTATTTTTTTACTGAACGATATCCCTGATCCAGACCACCAGACCTGTCTCTGAACCTGGTTTTGTCTGGACATGGGTTGCATTCATTAGGAACCAAATGGAAGAAAGCGTACTGAAAAGGGAGGGACTACCTAAACTTGTCCAATAAAAAACATAGTAATGTTATTGTATTGTATTGTACACTTTGTATTCTAAATGTGTAATGATTGAGTAATGATGTAATAATTATTGTATGATGTATTGTGTTATTTATGATGTAGGCTGATTTGTTGTGATGTAATTGTTTTGGACCCAAGGAAGAGTGTGGGGATCCTAACAAATGCCATTACAAATCCTCACGCTACAGAAAGATGAGACAAGCTCCTGCCCTATGAATCGTTCTGGCTCAGACAAGGTTTACTTTATCTTGGTCAAGTCTCATCCTCAACCATGATCCTGACCCTGACTAAGTGGCTGCACTGTCAGTCACTCCATCATCCCTTAGTTGCTCTGAGGCGTGTCACATCCCCTCTCTGTCCCCGCATCGTCTCACTCCAAAAACCTAGAGAAGAGTGTGAGGCAGGAGAGGCCCTCTTCTCCCTTCGCTCTTTCAATCACCCCGACTCGTCCGTCATTCTCAAGCCGCCGCACTCCTTACTCTACGCCAGCGCGACCGCCTCGCCCCCTCGCCGCCAATCCTGCTCCATTTGACTCATGATGAGGTGTCAGTAGCGCCCTTGAGCGGGAGCGCAGTTGCCAGTCCCCCTATGCTCCTCAGCCGCGGCCGGACCTGAGATCTGACTGTTATTAACTTGTCAGAGCGGTGGAACCGCAGGGAGGAGGGAGGGAGCAGAGTTCAACATGTGCTCCCTTATGCATGGCTTGGCTTCGGTGTTTGTAGTGTGTGAACCAAAGTGTTTACTCACCAAGGCCCCCGGGGCCCCCTGCAGCTTGACTGACTGCTGCTTGGATCAACCATCACTCTCTATTAGCTGGTAAGTATGGCCGTCTCAAGAGGATGCATGTCGCTCGCTCAACTCCCTAGGTCATATACGGAAGATCGCCAGGCCCATGTAAGGCTTTATCAACCTGACTATACAGTTGAAGTCGGAAGTTTACATACACTTATGTTGGAGTCATTGAAACTCGTTTTTCAACCACTCCACAAATTTCTTGTTAACAAACTATAGTTTTGGCAAGTTGGTTAGGACCTACTTTGTGCATGACACAAGTCATTTGTCCAACAATTGTTTACAGACAGATTATTTCACTTATAATTCACTGTATCGCAATTCCAGTGGGTCAGAAGTTTACATACACTAAGTTGACTGTGCCTTTAAACAGCTTGGAATATTCCAGAAAATTATGTCATGGCTTTAGAAGCTTCTGATAGGCTAATTGACATCCTTTGACTCAATTGGAGGTGTACCTGTGGATGTATTTCAAGGCTTACCTTCAAACTCAGTGCTTCTTTGCTTGACATCATGGGAAAATCAAAAGAAATCAGCCAAGACCTCAGAAAAAAATTGTAGACCTCCACAAGTCTGGTTCATCCTTGGGAGCAATTTCCAAATGCCTGAAGATACCACGTTCATCTGTACAAGTAATAGTACACAAGTATAAACACCGTGGGACCACGCAGCACATCATACCGCTCAGGAAGGAGACACATTCTGTCTCCTGGAGAGGAACGTACTTTCGTGCGAAAAGTGCAAATCAATCCCAGAACTATAGCAAAGGACCTGCTGGAGGAAACAGGTACAAAAGTATCTATATCCACAGTAAAACGAGTCCTATATCGTCATAACCTGAAAGGCCGCTCAGCAAGGAAGAAGCCACTGCTCCAAAACCGCCATAAAAAAGCCAGACTACAGTTTGCAACTGCACATGGGGACAAAGACCGTACTTTTTGGAGAAATTTCCTCTGATTTGATGAAACAAAAATAGAACTGTTTGGCCATAATGACCATTGTTATGTTTGGAGGAAAAGGGGGGAGGCTTGCAAGCCGAAGAACACCATCCCAACCGTGGAGCATGGGGGTGGCATCATCATGTTGTGGGGTGCTTTGCTGCAGGAGGGACTGGTGCACTTCACAAAATAGATGGCATCATGAGGTTGGAAAATTATGTGGATATGTTGAAGCAACATCTCAAGACATCAGTCAGGAAGTTAAAGCTTGGTCGGAAATGGGTCTTCCAAATGGACAATGACCCCAAGCATACTTCCAAAGTTGTGGCAAAATGGCTTAAGGACAACAAAGATAAGGTATTGGAGTGGCCATCACAAAGCCCTGACCTCAATCCTATAGAAAATGTGTAGGCAGAACTGAAAAAGCATGTGCGAGCAAGGAGGCCTACAAACCTGACTCAGTTACACCAGCTCTGTCAGGAGGAATGGGCCAAAATTCACTCAACTTATTGTGGGAAGCTTGTGGAAGGCTACCGAAACGTTTGACCCAAATTCAACTATTTAAAGGCGATGCTACCAAATACTAATTAAGTGTATGTAAACTTCTGACCCACTGGGAATGTGATGAAAGAAATAAAAGCAGAAATAAATCATTCTCTCCAGTATTATTCTGACATTTAACATTCTTAAAATAGATTGGTGATCCTAATCCTAATTTTTACTTGGATTAAATGTCAGGAATTGTGTAAAACTGAGTTTAAATGTACTTGACTAACGTGTATGTAAACTTCCGACTTCAACTGTACATCAACTTGACAAATAGCGTCATGGCACTAGACAACCAATGTAAGTCCACATAGAGGGTGAAACACAGGCAAACACGTGGCTGAAGGAGAGATTTGTTCGCGGAATTTGTCCGAATGGGAAATGATAAATGCTTGTTGCTTTAGACTGCCTCGGTCTTCCTACTGTCCCTGGGCCCAGTTACTAACTCTACAGTAAGCAAGCAGTCTCGTCGTTTCCATGGCCACCCCTACTAGAACAATGGAAGCAATTATAAAAACGCTTCTTGGAAGATTGCAGTAATAATGTGAGCAGTAATAGCATAACAGGGTGATTAATGGTGTAAATTAAACAACTATTAAAGCCTCTCTCCATTTCATCTGTAATAAGAGAGGAGGAGGCAGCCAGCAAGCAGGTTTGGAGTGGAGAATTAAAGAAATGGGAAACGTAGCAGTAGAACGCATCAGGGCCTGTACTAGTGTAATGCCACATTTTATACCTCAATAACTTTTGCATCACTTAGTTCATTATGTCGAAATTGTATCCGGTAATCCGGAACAAAGCCCCGTGTGCGGCGTTAACCTTTTCCCGCCGTCGCCAGGTGTTTAACTCCTCGACACCTGTGCACACACACAACACGGGCAAATTGCCTGCCGTTCCCAAGCACACGCTGAAGGCTATCGGCGGGAAATGTTCTACACAACCGTTTCCTCCTCTGCAAATATGTATTAATCATTTGATACTCGGCGCTGCTGTACGTGTAGCTGAAGCCAATGTTGTAATCGGAGTGCCCTTTTTCGGGCTGCCGCAGTTAATTAAGTATAGAACGGATGGAGGAGACAGACACACCCCCAGAGTCAGTCGGCAAGACTTAGTCAGATGGAACTCGAGTCAAGACCCAGGCAATGTAAAGACAAACACAGAGTAGTGCACAGGCAAATATTACTCAAGCTATTGTATAGCTGTAGGAAAAACATTTGATTTAAGCCCGCTGTATGCGCAGACGGATACCGTTTGGATTGGCCGCATCACCAATCCCTAGACGTCATTTTAACCCCTCTTTCACAGCAGCTGCCAATCATGATGAGGATTGACCAGTGACGTTCTATCAACTATAATGTGACCCCACAAAGGTCAAGTTCAGATAACCAATCCTAAAATCAGGCAATATATGATGCTGCTGTGACTAAAAGTCAATATCGCTCAAATATCCCATTGGTTTCAGTCTGATCTGATTAATTAGCAAGCGTTTCCATTTCCTTTGGAGCAGGACACTCTCTGTTTGAAGTGCTCTGCTTCCCGGGGTATCCATCTCTGAAAGCTTTCCAGTAAATTGAATTGCACTTTCTTTGCAGTTTAGATGAAGGAGGAGAGACGGGGAACAATCTGATCAACTCTGAGTTTAACTGACATATTTGCCTGGGGATAAGAAGCTAAGCAGAATTGGTACTGTAATTAGACTATATCGCCGTGACTCCCCTCCCCGCTAAAATGCCGCCACCGCTCGCTTGGTGTTCGCTTAGTTTATAATCTCCTCTACTCTTCAAGCCACGCCTTCTTTCAGAGTCCTCTTTGCCCCTCCCTCGGTTCAATTACCGCGTATACCACTTCTGTCCAAACAATAGCCCATGACACGTTAATTACACACGCTAATGTTCTAATGTTCTGATGTTCTGATGTTCTGATGTTCTGACTGCGCCGTGCCTAGTGTGTGCTTTGCCCTAATGAATCTAACTGATAATAGACTACAGCTTACAATCAATATCAGGACCCCTGGGGCCTTACTTACAAAGCATCTCAGAGTAAAGTGCTGTTCGGGGATCAGATTTTTCTTTTAGATTATACTAAATAGACAAGGGTGAACCTGATCCTAGATCAGTGAACCTACTTCGAGACACGTTGTGAATACTGAGGACAAGATTGAGCGTTTTCAAATGGTCGAGTGGTTGGCCCCTCCATATAGGCAAGCTCAAGGTCAATGGGTCGTGGCTAGAAAAACAGGTGGGTCACACACAAAAAAAAAAAGGTCATTAGCACTAAAGTTTAGGGACCACTACTCCAGAAAACAACCCACGGTTAGGGTGCGTCTCGATACCCTATATAGTGGCATAAAGGGAACAGGGTGCCATTTGGAATGCAGGCAGCCTTATCCTTCCAGGGAAGAAGAGAGGGATGGACAGATTAAGAGAGGGAGGGGTTAACTAGCTAGTCAAACCAAGGCTCAGTTTGCCAACATAAGTGGGGTTCCTCTACTGAGTGTTATGATTGTGCAGATCTTTAGCTATAATACCCTTGCCACCTGTGGCAGTCTATGGCAGGGTTTCCTAAACCCGGTCCTCGGGACCCCGAGTGGGGCACGTTTTGGGTTTTGCCCTAACACCACACAGCTGATTCAAATAATCAGAGCTTGATGATTAGTTGAACCAGCTGTGTAGTGCTAGAGCAAAAACCTAAATGTGCAACACTTGGGGTTACGAAGACCGAGTTTGGGAAGCTATGGGCACAGACGATGGTGGCGAAATAGTACTGCCACACAAACCCAGGCCAGCATGGCATCATGAGCCAGATCCTCTTTTTTTGCTTCTTGGATGACTTCCAAACGTTTGATTGCTTATTATCCCATGGGACTCTAGTTTAAAGTGCACATTAGTGAATGGCCATTAAGGCCTTGCTTTTGAACTATTTGCCAAATCTTTAACTTAAAAAAAAAAAAAAAGCTAACTATGGATATGATGACCTTTCCTCGCCAATGGTGCTTCTACACCTGCATTGCTTGCTGTTTGGGGTTTTAGGCTGGGTTTCTGTGTTGAGATATCAGCTGATGTATAAATAGCTTTATAAATACATTTGTTTATTTAAATACATTTTATAAAATGGGAACATTTGGCACGTGTGGTGGTGAATATGCACAACATTATCCTGTAAATTCAACCATTACAAATTCGAGGTTTAAAAGCTCAAACAAACCAATCCATGTCAACTTCCAATTAACATTCATGAACGGGAAAAGTAGTCAGAATGATTTCAACCATTAGCCTAACATATGGGACTGGTCAGGGACAATTACGCACACCTGTACTAACTAATGTGGAATATTAGAGCACCATCAAAACTTCAACAACCAGCCAAAATGTATTAATTCCCGTCGATTGTCTGATCTATGCAATCATCGATTCGATCAATGAAACCAATCGCTCCAGCTCCCTGATTTAAATGGGGCGTCAAAATAGTCCCGGGTCTTTTTTCAGCCGCGGATCGATACCCTACCGAATGGCCTCAGAACGGCGGAATTGGAATTCTGTGTGCATGCAGGGGCTAGGTTACATGTCAGTGTGATCACAGTGCGTGCTTGGTCGCTAAAGTTGCGTTTACACAGGCATCCCAATTCTGATATTTTGCCCAATTACTGGCAATAGAGAGTATCTGCCTTAGAGATTTGTACTTGAGACGTATGTTTACAAATCGGGGCGCAAACTGGGCATCATTCGGTCCATATGTTCTCATACGCACCATTTCAACTCTAACAGCACACTTGTCCTTCATAACATGGACATGTTGATAGCACGCAATCTGATTTGATTTGTTTTCATTCCCCATGTGTTACAACACATATAACAGCCTATAAATTAAGATGGTGAGAAAGAGGGAACTCTCCCCAGATTATATCCTATTATTGAACACTGAACACGAGGGGACGCAGGTGGTGAGAGGGGTATACAGAGCGAGACAGACACAGAGAGACAGAGAAAGAGAGAGAGTGGGAGAGATACACACACACAGAGAGACAGATAGAGAGACAGAGAGAGAGAGACATAGACACAGAGAGAGACAGACACAGATAGAGACAGAGGCATAGAGCGAGTGAGACAGAGAGAGACAGAGAGGGATACAGATAGAGAGACACAGAGAGAGAGAGACATAGACACAGAGAGAGAGAGAGACACAGATAGAGACAGAGGCATAGAGAGAGTGAGACAGAGAGAGAGCTCATTACACATATTCCCCGCAAAACAGAGCAGCTCCCAACACGTTCGAGACGTTTCAACCTCAATGCATTCTAAATCCCCAATGTGGACAATGCAATGTATCACACAGCTGAGAGAGAACACCATGGCTGCAACAACTCAGATATTGAGATGCACCCCACGCACAAATTTTGACACTCCACCACACAACCGCACTGGCTTGTGTAACAAGCGTCGGGCACCGCGGACCCCCCCCCCCCCACACACACACACACACACATATACACACACACACTCATTTCCGTGTGCACGTAGTCTACCTACCTTCAGAGCCTCGATATCCAGTGATGTTGATCGGTCCATATAGAAAGAGAAAGTCTTGCGCACAAAGTTAGAAATATCTAGACTCGTAGTTCCCGACCTAAACTCAGCCCCGTCCTCCAACCCGCGGACGATTTTCTCAATTTCATTCCCGTTGATCACGACTCCTCCAGTTTGGAATTGAAGCGATGGCGATAACAGCTATTCACTTGACGACAGTTATTGACCAGCAGAAACGAAATATAACCCCCATGAGGCGGCAAACAAACAGTTTTGATTTCTCCGATTTTGACAGGGAACGCGAATTCCGTTATGGTAGATTCATGTCTCCGGCGCGGAGCAAGCGGCAGGCTGAATTGCTGCAACCCCAGCAACTGAGTTCCAATGCTTGGACGTCCTCATGCGGCAAATACACATAAATTCTGTTCGGTTTGAAGAAAGGGGAAGCCAAGGGGAGAGCTGTAGGGAGGCAGCTATAATTCCGAAGACTGATGTATTGGGGTGATATGGGGAGTGTGTGTGTGTTTGTGGGGGGGTCTAATCAACTAGATGAATCGAAAATAACCGAGGACGAAAACGCGCTCTTCCGATTTTATCCGAGCCAGAATCTCTGTAGTGATGCTGATGCTCGCCTTGGAAGTGCACCGCATCTGAATTCAGACGCTGTATCTTAGAAAGTCTATGAGAGGGTGGAGGGAGGGGGCGAGAAAGAGCGATAGAGATACGTATCTGTTCTCCCAAGGAAGGAAAATGTTGAGTGCAGGTCGAGTTTCTCTGGTCGCGCAGTTTCTTTCCCGTCGCCGTGCGTTACGGTTCATCGCCACCAGATGACTGTATCTTTCCCACGGCTCTGACTTAAGACATTAGTGAAGTTTTCATCTCTCCCAGACAGCAAACTGTCTCTGCCCCTGCAGCCCTGTTTGTCAGCCTTCCCCTGGGGTCCTAAAGCTACCAATGAGTGTGGAGAAGCCCATCAGCAGGCTTCCTGAGCGCATGCCATCACTGCTGAACCGCAGTGCTGTTTAAGTTTTAATTAGCAAAACGGATGACATTCCATATATCCCACTGGGCACCCTGGTTGAATCAACGTTGTTTCCAAGTCGTTTTCAAAGTTATTATGTTGAACCAACGTGGAATAGACGTTGATGTGACGTCTGTGCCCAGTGGAAACAGACATGAGCGGAGCACGCTGCCTAGCGTAGCTTTGTTATCACAATCCATTTAGTGTTCATTCCGGACAAGTCATTAGCAGACCGAGACAAGCCTTATGAAGAGAGGGAGATTTATCAAGGGTGTCCACATCCCCAGAATAGAATAGAAGCGAGTCACAGCACAGTCACTGGATATGGTATCATCTTAATGAATACAAGGCTTTCTTCCATCGGGGCCTTTTTTTCTGATTCTTTGCCACTCTGTAATTAATCATTTTACGGGACCGGCTTTTATTAGAGAACATGACCTCGAATGAGCGCCCTGTGGCAGCTCGAGCTGAAGTGACGTCAGCTCATCTCGAGCTCCCTCTAGTCTGGAACGCAAGTTTTTACAGCCCGCTAGTAAAGCGACATGATGTGGCAGGTTTAGCATCCTTGCTGTGTGTGCGTGCGTGTGTGTGTGCATGTGTGTGGTGTGTCTGTGCGTGTGTGAGAGAAAGAGCTCATCATTCGTGCTCGCGCTTTTCTACATGCGTCGGTTTGTGTGTGTGTGTGTGTGTGTGTTAGTAATGAAGTAGCTAGGTGATGTGTCCTAGATAAATGGGGCTCATGCATCAACCCGCTGTACCACAAATCTTGGCATGATTTTCTCAGATGCTCACAGTAATGAGATGCACAGTAATGTTACATAAATCATTCGACAGTGTGTGTGTGTGTGTGTGTGTGCGTGTGTGCGTGCATGAGAGAGATCGACAGAGAGAGCGAGAGAGCGAGGGAAAGAGAGAGAGAGAGCGCGAGGGAAAGAGAGAGAGAGAGAGAGAGAGGGGAGGGAGGGAAAGAGAGAGAGAGGGGGAGCGAGGGAAAGAGAGAGAACGCACTGCCCAATTATTAGGCTACATTATTGTTAAAGTTATTGAAATCTAAATAGTATTTATATTACAGAACAAGCGGCAAAGCTCCATATGACACAAATGTTTGCTTTGTAGCCAGAGAAGCACATACAGATTAAACACAATGGAGTCTTTAAGAAGTATAATAAATATGTAACACAACTGTATACGTAGGCCATAGAACAATTATTTAAATAAACAATTTCTCAATAATGCATTTAGATACAATATGTTAACAATCCTTCCTTCAACGGACTATTCTATGGATTACATTTCGTGAAAATCCTAAATATCCATATCATGGTATTTATTTGTCTGGGTTTCGTGTGGAAACACTCAATAAAGACACTGTAGTAGGATAGATCTTTATTCCAAATGCCATCACGGATAGACAATGCATTAACAAAACCACGGGAACATTAAGGGTCAATTGAAACTCTGTGCCCACTAGACAGTTAGTTTGCATCTTCACGTTGCTCCCCGGCCATTAATGCATGCATGAATGATGTGTTTTAACAAGAGCGTTACATGTGCAGTCTCTTTCACGGCGCATTGACTTTAATTCATGCATATATCTAACTATTTGATAACATTGTTGTTGTCATCCCTGGACATTATGTGGAGCTTGTTTTACTGAATGGGATTATAGCCTTTGGGATGCAATACAAGTTAGGTATTTATGATCAAATGCATGCGTTAATACATCGTTTTAATTACCTTCATTCACAGAATCATAAGCAATGCTATGGCCTTATAAACTTAGATTGATTCTGTGACTTTTTAGTTATATTTCAGGTTTAGCATATATTTTACATTGCCTCAATCACCCTCAAAATGCTACATAATTGTGAGGTAGTTCTCTAGAAAAGTAAGATATGTTTACCCTATGTTAGTCTGTTTCGTTCAGTCATCCATTCATCCCCCATTATCCAACAGATTACTTGAAATCTGATTCAGTGTCGCCTTCTGTATGTATGCTCAATTCAGCACGGTCCTCCATCGGTAGACAGCGGAACAGCTACTCGAAAATGTTTACACTTTGGAGAGGGAATAGTAACCGAATGAATCGCGACTGGTTAGTGTCTGTAGGCTATGTGTCGTTATCAATGCCACTGCAATTAATGGGATAGTAAAAGTAATGTTAAAAATAATTCGACAATGCAGACTACTTTTGAAGTGGCGATTTCATATGAAACGCCTCTCGCCTCTGTCTCTCTTCTCTTCTCAAACATTATTTGTCACATGCTTTTTAAACAACAGGTGCAGACTAACAGTCAAATAATTACCCAAGAATGCAGGATGAAAAATATAGCGACTGTATAACTTGGTTATATACACAAGGTTGGGTACCAGTACCGTGTCAATGTGCAGAGCTAGAAGGTCATTGAAATACGTACCTATAGGTAGGGGTGAAGTGACTCGTCAACAGGATAGATAATTAACAGTAGCAACAGCTCACGTGATGAGCAGTGGTGGAAAAAAAGATGCCTTAATTAATAGAAAATAACTCAAGTAAAAGTTAAATTCACACAGTAAAATACCACTTAAGTAAAAGTCTAAAATTATTTGGTTTTAAATATACTTAAGGTTCAAAAGTAAATGTAATTGCTAAAATATTCTGAAGTACCACAAGTAAAAGTATACATCATTTCAAATTCCTTATATTAAGAAACCAGACATTTTACTTAATTAATTTTGTTTATAGATAGCCAAGGCACACTACAACACTCGACATAATTTACAAAGGAAGCATTTGGTTTAGTGAGTCCATCAGATCAGAGGCAGTAGAGATGCTCTCTTGATAAGTGCGTGAATTGGGCCATTTTCCTGTCCTGTTAAGCATTCAAAATGTAACTAGTACTATTGGTTGTCAGGGAAAGTGTATGGAGTAAAAAGTACATTATTTTCTTTGGGAATGTAGTGAAGTAAAAGTAAAAGTTTTCCAAAATATAAATAGCAAAGTAAAGTACACATACTCCCAAAAAATGATTTAAGTAGTACTTTAAAATATTTTTACTTAAGTACTTTACACCACTGGTGAAGAGCCAGAATAGTTAGTGCAAAGAGGGTCAATGTAGATATCCTGGGTAGCTATTTGGTTAACTATTTAGTAGTCTTGGCTTGGGGGTAGAAGCTGTTCAGGGTCCTATTGTTTCCAGACTGGATGCATTGGTACCACTTGCTGTGCGGTAGCAGAGAAAACAATTTGTGACTTGGATGGCTGGAGTCCGACAATTTTTAGGACCTTCCTCTTACACCGCCTGGTACAGAGGTCCTGGATGTCAGATGCGGTCAGATGCGGTCGGATGCCAAGCAGTTGCCACACCAAGCAATAATGCAGCCAGTCAAGATGCTCTCAATGGTGCAGCTGTATAACTTTTTGAGGACCTGAGGGCCCATGACAAATATTTTCAGCCTGCTGAGGGGGAACAGGCATTGTTGAGTCATCTCCACAACTGTGTTGGTGTGTGTGGACCATGTTAATTCCTTAGTGATGTGGACACCAAAGAACTTGAAGCTTTCGACCCGCTCCTCTTCAGCCCCATCGGTGTGGATGGTGGGCGTGGTCGGCCCTCCATTCCCTGTAGTCCACGATCAGCTTCTTTGTCTTGATGAAGTTAAGGGAGTGGTTGTTGTCCTGGCACCACACTGTTAGGTCTCTAACCTCCTCTATATAGGCTGTCTCATCATTGTCAGTGAACAGATCCAGTTGCAAAGGGAGGTGTTCTGTCCCAGGGTCCTGAGAGGCAATAAAGATTGCGTGATCTGTGGATCTGTTGAGGCGGTATGCGAATTGGACTGGGTCCAAAGTGTCTGGGATGATGGTGTTGAAGTGAGCCATGACCAGCCTTTTAAAGCATTTTATGGCTACAGATGTGAGTGCTACGGTGTGATAGTCATGTAGACAGGTTACCTAGGCATTCTTGGATAAAGAGGCTATGGTGATATGCTTGAAACATGTAGGTATTGCAGACTCGATTAGGGAAGACACCCGCCAGCTGGTCAGCGGCGCATTATCTGAGTGCACGTCCTGGTAATCCGTCTGGCCCCGCGGCCTTGTGAATGTTAACCATGTTTAAAGGTCCTAATCACATCAACTACGAAGAGCAAGATCACACAGTCATCCTAAACTGCTGGGGCTTTCATGCATGGTTCAGTATTGCTTACCTACATTCTGTATACTTCTGGCCCTTCTTTGGACACTGTGTTAACTAACCTCCAGACGAGCTTCAATGCCATACAACTCTCCTTCCGTTGCCTCCAACTGCTCTTAAATGCAAGTAAAACTAAATGCATGCTCTTCACCTGATCGCTGCCCGCACCTGCCCGCCCGTCCAGCATCACTACTCTGGACGGTTCTGACTTAGAATAGGTGTCTGGTTAGACTGTAAACTCTCCTTCCAGTCTTACATTAAGCATCTCCAATCCAAAATTAAATCTAGATTTGGCTTCCTATTTCGCAAACAAAGCATCCTTCACTCATGCTGCCAAACATACCCTCGTAAAACTGACCATCCTACCGATTCTTGACTTCGGCGGTGTCATTTACAAAATAGCTTCCAACACTCTACTCAAGAAACTGGATGCAGTCTATCACAGTGCCATCCGTTTTGTCACCAAAGGCCCATATACTACCCACCATTGCGACCTGTACGCTCTCGTTGGCTGGCCCTCGCTTCATACTCGTCGCCAAACCCACTGGCTCCAGGTCATCTACAAGTCTCTGCTAGGTAAAGCTCCGCCTTATCTCAGCTCACTGGTCACCATAGCAGCACCCACCCGTAGCACACACTCCAGCAGGTATTGTCACGCCCTGACCTTAGAGATCCTTTTAATTCTCTATTTGGTTAGGTCAGGGTGTGACTAGGGTGGGCAATCTATGTTTTCTATTTCTTTGCTGGCCTGGTATGGTTCCCAATCAGAGGCAGCTGTCTATCATTGTCTCTGATTGGGGATCATATTTAGGCAGCCTTTCCCACCTGTTGTTTGTGGGATCTTGTTTTTGTGTAGCTGCCTGTGAGCAGCCCAAAACATCATGTTTCATTTTCTGCTGTATTGTTTTTGGTGAGTTTCATATTTATTAAACATGTGGAACTCTAAATACGCTGCGCCTTGGTCTATTCATTCAGACGATCGTGATAGGTATATCTCACTAGTCACCCCCAAAGCCAATTCCTACTTTGGCCGCCTTTCCTTCCAGTTCTCTGCCGCCAATGACTGGAACGAACTGCAAAAATCACTGAAGCTGGAGACTCATATCTCCCTCACTAGCTTTAAGCACTAGCTGTCAGAGCAGCTCACAGATCACTGCACCTTTACATAGCCCATCTATCTACCTCATCCCCATACTGTATTTATTTATTTATCTTGCCCCTTTGCACCCCAGTATCTCTACTTGCACATTCATCTTCTGCACATCAATCACTCCAGTGTTTAATTGGTATATTGTAATTACTTCGCCACCATGGCCTATTTATTGCCTTACCGCCCTTATCTTTCCTCATTTGCACACACTGTATATAGATTTCTTTCTACTGTATTATTGACTGTATGTTTGTTTATTCCATGTGTAACTCTGTGTTGTTGTATGCGTCGAACTGCTTTGCTGTATTCTTGGCCAGGTCACAGTTGTAAACGAGAACTTGTTCTCAACTAGCCAAACTATCACTGGATAGTTATTTTAAGTATCAGCTAAGCACATTATGGTTGCGTTCCCTGCTCATAAGTTGCATGCATCAACCAATGGTTGAGTGCCACGTCATCGACTCTGTCATCAACTGACCGATTGCTATAACATATGATGTGGTTAGCTGATACCTAAAATACCTATCCAGGCGTTGTAAGATCTGGCAGGCGTCAGCAATGCCTGGGCAGAGGAACACGTATGTTATATGTCAGTCGATGACACAGTCAACGACGTACCACACAACCATTGGTTGATCCATGAAATGTCTGAGCAGGGGACTGCGGCCAACATGTAAGTCGCTTTCCACTGCTTAGACTTTGCCAAGTTTTACAACGCCTGGATAGTTTTTTTTAACCTATCAGCTAACCACACCACACTGTATGTTATAGCAATCTGTCAGTCGATGACACAGTCGACGAAGTGGCACGTAACCATTGGTTGTTGCATCGCTTCGCCTTAGCTGTGGAACGCTCCCTAAATGAGCACATAAGCAGGCTAAATGGATCCTAGAGTTAGGCTTAAGTTCAGTGTCCACATCACCAACAAACTGTCACGGTCCAAACATACCAAGACAGTCGTGAAGAGGGCACGACAAAACCTTTTCCCCCTCAGGAGACTGAAAAGATTTGGCATGGGTCCCCAGATCCTCAAAAGGTTCTACAGCTGCACCATCGAGAGCATCCTGGCCGGTTGCATCACCGCCTGGTATGGCAACTGCTCGGCATCTGACCATAAGTTGCTACAGAGGGTAGTGCGATCGGCCCAATACATCACTGGGGCCAAGCTTCCTGCCATCCAGTACCTACATAATAGTCAATGTCAGAGGAAAGCCCATAAAATTGGCAGAGACTCCAGTCACCCAAGTTATAGACTGTTTTCTCTGCTACCGCATGGCAAGCGGTACTGGAGCGCCAAGTCTAGGACCAAAAGGTTCCTCAACAGCTTCTACCCCCAAGCCATAAGACTGCTGAACAATTCATCAAATCGCCACCGGACAATTTACATTGATCCCCCCTCCATTTTGTACACTCGTGGTTTGTTTATTATCTATGCATAGTCAATTCGCCCCCACCTACATGTACAGATTACCTCAACTAGCCTGTACCCCTGCAACTGACTCGGTACCGGTGCCCCCTGTATATAGACTCCACACTGACTCGGTACTGGTACCCCCTGTATATAGCCTCCACACTGACTCGGTACTGGTACCCACTGTATATAGACTCCACACTGACTCGGTACTGGTACCCCCTGTATATAGACTCCACACTGACTCGGTACCGGTGCCCCCCTGTATATAGCCTCCACACTGACTCGGTACTGGTACCCCCTGTATATAGACTCCACACTGACTCGGTACTGGTACCCCCTGTATATAGCCTCCACACTGACTCGGTACTGGTACCCCCTGTATATAGACACCACACTGACTCGGTACTGGTACCCCCTGTATATAGCCTCCACACTGACTCTGTACTGGTACCCCCCTGTATATAGCCTCCACACTGACTCGGTACTGGTACCCCCTGTATATAGCCTCCACACTGACTCGGTACTGGTACCCCCTGTATATAGACTCCACACTGACTCGGTACTGGTACCCCCTGTATATAGCCTCCACTCTGACTCGGTACCGGTGCTCCCCTGTATATAGCCTCCACACTGACTCGGTACCGGTGCCTCCTGTATATAGCCTCCACACTGACTCGGTACTGGTACCCCCTGTATATAGCCTCCACACTGACTCGGTACCGGTGCCCCCTGTATATAGCCTCCACACTGACTCGGTACTGGTACCCCCTGTATATAGCCTCCACACTGACTCGGTACCGGTGCCCCCTGTATATAGACTCCACACTGACTCTGTACCCCCTGTATATAGACTCCACACTGACTCGGTACCGGTGCCTCCTGTATATAGCCTCCACACTGACTCGGTACTGGTACCCCCTGTATATAGCCTCCACACTGACTCGGTACCGGTACCACCTGTATATAGCCTCCACACTGACTCGGTACTGGTACCCCCTGTATATAGCCTCCACACTGACTCGGTACCGGTGCCCCCTGTATATAGCCTCCACAATGACTCTGTACTGGTACCCCCTGTATATAGCCTCCACACTGACTCGGTACCGGTGCCCCCTGTATATAGCCTCCACACTGACTCGGTACCGGTGCCCCCTGTATATAGCCTCCACACTGACTCTGTACTGGTACCCCCTGTATATAGCCTCCACACTGACTCTGTACCGGTGCCTCCCTGTATATAGCCTCCACACTGACTCGGTACTGGTACCCCCTGTATATAGCCTCCACACTGACTCTGTACTGGTGACCCCTGTATATAGCCTCCACACTGACTCTGTACTGGTACCCCCTGTATATAGCCTCCACACTGACTCGGTACCGGTGCCCCCTGTATATAGCCTCCACACTGACTCGGTACTGGTACCCCCTGTATATAGCCTCCACACTGACTCGGTACCGGTGCCCCCTGTATATAGCCTCCACACTGACTCTGTACTGGTACCCCCTGTATATAGCCTCCACACTGACTCGGTACTGGTACCCCCTGTATATAGACTCCACACTGACTCGGTACTGGTACCCCCTGTATATAGACTCCACACTGACTCTGTACCGGTGCCCCCCTGTATATAGCCTCCACACTGACTCGGTACTGGTACCCCCTGTATATAGACTCCACACTGACTCGGTACTGGTACCCCCTGTATATAGCCTCCACACTGACTCGGTACTGGTACCCCCTGTATATAGACTCCACACTGACTCGGTACTGGTACCCCCTGTATATAGCCTCCACACTGACTCTGTACTGGTAGCCCCCTGTATATAGCCTCCACACTGACTCGATACTGGTACCCCCTGTATATAGCCTCCACACTGACTCGGTACTGGTACCCCCTGTATATAGACTCCACACTGACTCGGTACTGGTACCCCCTGTATATAGCCTCCACTCTGACTCGGTACCGGTGCCCCCCTGTATATAGCCTCCACACTGACTCGGTACCGGTGCCTCCTGTATATAGCCTCCACACTGACTCGGTACTGGTACCCCCTGTATATAGCCTCCACACTGACTCGGTACCGGTGCCCCCTGTATATAGCCTCCACACTGACTCGGTACTGGTACCCCCTGTATATAGCCTCCACACTGACTCGGTACCGGTGCCCCCTGTATATAGCCTCCACACTGACTCGGTACCGGTGCCTCCTGTATATAGCCTCCACACTGACTCGGTACTGGTACCCCCTGTATATAGCCTCCACACTGACTCGGTACCGGTACCACCTGTATATAGCCTCCACACTGACTCGGTACTGGTACCCCCTGTATATAGCCTCCACACTGACTCGGTACCGGTGCCCCCTGTATATAGCCTCCACACTGACTCGGTACTGGTACCCCCTGTATATAGCCTCCACACTGACTCAGTACCGGTGCCCCCTGTATATAGCCTCCACACTGACTCGGTACCGGTGCCCCCTGTATATAGCCTCCACACTGACTCTGTACTGGAACCCCCTGTATATAGCCTCCACACTGACTCTGTACCGGTGCCCCCCTGTATATAGCCTCCACACTGACTCGGTACTGGTACCCCCTGTATATAGCCTCCACACTGACTCGGTACTGGTGCCCCCTGTATATAGCCTCCACACTGACTCGGTACTGGTACCCCCTGTATATAGCCTCCACACTGACTCGGTACCGGTGCCCCCTTTATATAGACTCCACACTGACGCGGTACTGGTACCCCCTGTATATAGCCTCCACACTGACTCGGTACCGGTGCCCCCTGTATATAGCCTCCACACTGACTCGGTACTGGTACCCCCTGTATATAGCCTCCACACTGACTCTGTACTGGTACCCCCTGTATATAGCCTCCACACTGACTCGGTACTGGTACCCCCTGTATATAGCCTCCACACTGACTCTGTACTGGTACCCCCTGTATATAGCCTCCACACTGACTCGGTACTGGTGCCCCCTGTATATAGCCTCCACACTGACTCTGTACTGGTACCCCCTGTATATAGTCTCCACACTGACTCGGTACTGGTACCCCCTGTATATAGCCTCCACACTGACTCTGTACTGGTACCCCCTGTATATAGCCTCCACACTGACTCGGTACTGGTACCCCCTGTATATAGCCTGCACACTGACTCTGTACTGGTACCCCCTGTATATAGCCTGCACACTGACTCTGTACTGGTACCCCCTGTATATAGACTCCACACTGTCTCGGTACTGGTACCCCCTGCATATAGCCTCCACACTGACTCGGTACCGGTGCCCCCTGTATATAGCCTCCACACTGACTCGGTACCGGTGCCCCCTGTATATAGCCTCCACACTGACTCGGTACTGGTACCCCCTGTATATAGCCTCCACACTGACTCGGTACCGGTACCACCTGTATATAGCCTCCACACTGACTCGGTACTGGTACCCCCTGTATATAGCCTCCACACTGACTCGGTACCGGTGCCCCCTGTATATAGCCTCCACACTGACTCGGTACTGGTACCCCCTGTATATAGCCTCCACACTGACTCAGTACCGGTGCCCCCTGTATATAGCCTCCACACTGACTCGGTACCGGTGCCCCCTGTATATAGCCTCCACACTGACTCTGTACTGGAACCCCCTGTATATAGCCTCCACACTGACTCTGTACCGGTGCCCCCCTGTATATAGCCTCCACACTGACTCGGTACTGGTACCCCCTGTATATAGCCTCCACACTGACTCGGTACTGGTGCCCCCTGTATATAGCCTCCACACTGACTCGGTACTGGTACCCCCTGTATATAGCCTCCACACTGACTCGGTACCGGTGCCCCCTTTATATAGACTCCACACTGACGCGGTACTGGTACCCCCTGTATATAGCCTCCACACTGACTCGGTACCGGTGCCCCCTGTATATAGCCTCCACACTGACTCGGTACTGGTACCCCCTGTATATAGCCTCCACACTGACTCTGTACTGGTACCCCCTGTATATAGCCTCCACACTGACTCGGTACTGGTACCCCCTGTATATAGCCTCCACACTGACTCTGTACTGGTACCCCCTGTATATAGCCTCCACACTGACTCGGTACTGGTGCCCCCTGTATATAGCCTCCACACTGACTCTGTACTGGTACCCCCTGTATATAGCCTCCACACTGACTCGGTACTGGTACCCCCTGTATATAGCCTCCACACTGACTCTGTACTGGTACCCCCTGTATATAGCCTCCACACTGACTCGGTACTGGTACCCCCTGTATATAGCCTGCACACTGACTCTGTACTGGTACCCCCTGTATATAGCCTGCACACTGACTCTGTACTGGTACCCCCTGTATATAGACTCCACACTGTCTCGGTACTGGTACCCCCTGCATATAGCCTCCACACTGACTCGGTACCGGTGCCCCCTGTATATAGCCTCCACACTGACTCGGTACCGGTGCCCCCTGTATATAGCCTCCACACTGACTCTGTACTGGTGCCCCCTGTATATAGCCTCCACACTGACTCTGTACTGGTGCCCCCTGTATATAGCCTGCACACTGACTCTGTACTGGTACCCCCTGTATATAGCCTGCACACTGACTCTGTACTGGTACCCCCTGTATATAGCCTGCACACTGACTCTGTACTGGTACCCCCTGTATATAGCCTGCACACTGACTCTGTACTGGTACCCCCTGTATATAGCCTGCACACTGACTCTGTACTGGTACCCCCTGTATATAGACTCCACACTGACTCGGTACCGGTGCCCCCTGTATATAGCCTGCACACTGACTCGGTACTGGTACCCCCTGTATATAGCCTGCACACTGACTCTGTACTGGTACCCCCTGTATATAGACTCCACACTGACTCGGTACTGGTACCCCCTGTATATAGACTCCACACTGACTCGGTACTGGTACCCCCTGTATATAGACTCCACACTGACTCGGTACCGGTGCCCCCCTGTATATAGACTCCACACTGACTCGGTACCGGTGCCCCCCTGTATATAGCCTCCACACTGACTCTGTACTGGTGCCCCCTGTATATAGACTCCACACTGACTCTGTACTGGTACCCCCTGTATATAGCCTCCACACTGACTCTGTACTGGTGCCCCCTGTATATAGACTCCACACTGACTCGGTACCGGTGCCCCCCTGTATATAGACTCCACACTGACTCGGTACCGGTGCCCCCTGTATATAGCCTCCACACTGACTCGGTACTGGTACCCCCTGTATATAGACTCCACACTGACTCGGTACTGGTACCCCCTGTATATAGACTCCACACTGACTCGGTACCGGTGCCCCCCTGTATATAGCCTCCACACTGACTCGGTACCGGTGCCCCCCTGTATATAGCCTCCACACTGACTCGGTACTGGTACCCCCTGTATATAGACTCCACACTGACTCGGTACTGGTACCCCCTGTATATAGCCTCCACACTGACTCTGTACTGGTGCCCCCTGTATATAGACTCCACACTGACTCGGTACTGGTACCCCCTGTATATAGCCTCCACACTGACTCTGTACTGGTACCCCCTGTATATAGACTCCACACTGACTCGGTACCAGTGCCCCCTGTATATAGCCTCCACACTGACTCGGTACCGGTGCCCCCTGTATATAGACTCCACACTGACTCGGTACCGGTGCCCCCTGTATATAGCCTCCACACTGACTCTGTACTGGTGCCCCCTGTATATAGCCTCGTTATTGTTATTCTTATTGTTTTAGTTTTATTATTACTTTTTATTTTAGTCTACTTGGTAAATATTTTCTTCTTCTTGAACTGCACTGTTGGTTAAGGGCTTGTAATTAAGCATTTCACGGTAAAGTCTACACTTGTTGTATTATGCACAAGTGACAAATAACATTTGATTTAATTTCATTTTAAGTCAGTAATGTCTGTAAGTCCATGTAAAGTCAATGTTGCTGCAATGAATTGGAATGGTCAAACAACGTGGGGGAAATATATCACAATAGCTTGACATTGCCTCCTTAGTTTGTTTGCAATAGGTTATGCACAGACAATTATTATTATTATTATTGGTTATTTAAATAATCAGGCTAAGTGAAAAATGAACAGTTAATAGGGATTTATAATTTAAATAAATGAAATGAGTTATTAGCCTACGTTATAGACAGAGTGGGCTTTCATTGTCGCACCCGGCATCCGTGCATGCCCATCTCTGTTGAATTTATTTTCTTATTGTTAGCCCTAGATAATTTAATCATCCAGGGTTTGCTAGAAACACACATTCCATATATTACTTCATAGAGAGCAATAGTAATGTCGTCTTTTTGTAGGCACTAACTCCGCCATGGTTCGTTGGACAAAGCTTATGGGAATTGTTTTGTAGGGTTTTTGGATAAATGCCAAAAACAAGGAGCTGATCATGGACTACAGGAAAAGGAGAGCCGAACACAACCCCATTCACATTGATGGGGCTGTAGTGGAGTGGGTCGAGAGTTTCAAATTCCTTGGTGTCCACGTCACCAGCAAACTATCATGGTCCAAACACACCAAGACAGTCGTGAAGAGGGCACGACAACACCTTTTCCCCCTCGGAAGACTGAAAAGATTTGGCATTGGTCCCCAGATCCTTAAAAAGTTCTACAGCTGCACCATCGAGAACATCCTGACTGGTTGCATCAACGCCTGGTATGGCAACTGCTCGACATGCGACCGACCGTAAGGTATTGTAAGGGCTTACAAGTAAGTATTTCCCGGTTGTATTCGGCGCACTTGACAAATAACATTTGTTTTGGAATAAGGTTTGTGGTAAACACAGGCTTAGATCTTATACATTTTGTTCTATGAGATAATCTCCATCAGCTAACGTCACCTTTTGTGAAATTTGAATTATTTATGTAATCAGATAAAACACATACAGCACATAAAGGCTTCATAATCCTAAACTTGTGTTAAGCACACAGACCTTATTTTCGGCATTTATCCCAAAACCCTATTCATTCCTCAAAGGAATGGGTGAACGAAGTAGAGTTATTTATTTTCAGGTTTTAGGACTACAAGCGGGCGAGCTCTATTTATGGACAGCAACATCCGTAAAACGCTTTCTCAGAAACTTCCTGATTGGCCCTTTCAGTAGCCAATCACATTCGAGAGAGACGTGTAGCGCAGCAAGAGCATCTTCCAACATGGCGTCTGTATCCTCGGGATTCCCTTTCAACCTGCCGGTTGCATCTCTGTTACTGATCCTGCTGCTATGCCTGCATTCGGGGGGAGGCCAGAAGAAGAAAGAGGTAACGGCGTTTCTATATAAACACGTTTCAAAAGCATAACAGTATGATTATGCGGCGTAATTTGGACCAAGGTGCAGCAGAGCGATAGGCTACCTTTACCGTCTCCAGAATGATGCTCGAGCCGAGATACAGACCGAGGCCGTTGTCCCGAACGACTCAAAATGTTTTCATTTATCGCTGCGCGTTCTCCAACTTTACACAATAATGGATATATACGAAATTATACAGGCGCATTGCATACAGTTGATTGTTTTAACAGAATGTATACATTTTTTGTTAGCCAAGGATTATATTCTGATAGGCTATTTTGATCAACTCTAGTGGGCATACCTAGGCTACGTCATCATTACACGGCAGGGTTGCATTCATTACGCCCATTCTGTTTCATAAACGGAAGCAAACATAACGAAACGCGGAGGGACCTAGGTGAATTCAAATCAAACTGTATTTGTCACGTGCGCCGAATACAACTGTTGTAGACCTTAGAGTGAAATGTTTACTTTACAATCCCTTAACCAACAATGCAGTTTTAAGAAATATACAAACAAAAAAAGAATAATGAAAGTAACAAATAACAATAGCGAGGCTATATACAGGGGGTACTGGTACAGTCAATGTGCAGGGGCACCGGTTAGTCGATGTAATTGAGATAATATATACATGTGGGTAGAGTTATTAAAGTGACTTGTGCATAGATTTAAACAGAGAGTGACAGCAGCGTTATAGAGGGGGGTGGCAATGCAAAAAGTCTGGCTAGTCATTTCATTTAATGTTCAGTAGTCTTATGGCTTGGGGGTAGAAGCTGTTTAGAAGCCTCTTGGAAATAGACTTGGCGCTCTGGGATTGCTTGCCGTGTGGTAGCAGAGAGAACAGTCTATGACTAGGGTGGCTGGTGTCTTTGACCATTTTTAGGGCCTTCCACTGACACCGCCTGTTATAGAGTTCCTAGATGGCAGGAAGCTTGGCCCCAGTGATGTACTGGGCCGTACGCACTACCCTCTGCAGTGCCTTGCGGTCAGTCGGATGCCGAGCAGTTGCCATAGCAAGCAGTGATGCAACCTTTTTGAGGATCTGAGGTCCCATGGCAAATCATTTCAGTCTCCTGAGGGGGAATAGGTTTTGTCGTGCCCTCTACATGACTGTCTTGGTGTGTTTGGACTAGAGGTTGACCGATTAATCGGAATGGCCGATTAATTAGGGCCGATTTCAAGTTTTCATAACAACAATAACAAACTTCTCTTGCGTTCATTGCACGCAGAGTCAGTGTATATGCAACAGTTCGGGCCGCCTAATTTGCCAGAATTGTATGTAATTATGACATAACATTGAAGGTTGTGCAATGTAACAGGAATATTTAGACTGGTTGCCACCCGTTAGATAAAATACGTAACGGTTCCGTATTTCACTGAAAGAATAAACGTCTTGTTTTCGAGATAATAGTTTCCGGATTTGACCATATTAATGACCTAAGGCTCGTATTTCTGTGTGTTATCATGTTATAACTAAGCCTATGATTTGATAGAGCAGTCTGACTGAGCGATGGTAGGCAGCAGCAGGCTCGTAAGCATTCATTCAAACAGCACTTTCGTGCGTTTGCCAGCAGCTGTTTATGACTTCAAGCCTATCAACTCCCAAGATTAGGCTGGTGTAACCGATGTGAAATGGCTAGCTAGTTAGCGGGGTGAGCGCTAATAGCGTTTCAAACGTCACTCACTCTGAGACTTGGAGTGGTTGTTCCCCTTGCTCTGCAAGGGCCGCGGCTTTTGTGGAGCGATGGGTAACGCTGCTTCGAGGGTGGCTGTTGTCGATGTGTTCCTGATTCGAGCCCAAGGAGGAGCGAGGAGAGGGACGGAAGCTATACTGTTACACTGGCAATACTAAAGTGCCTATAAGAACATCCAATAGTCAAATGTTAATGAAATACAAATGGTATAGAGAGAAATAGTCCTGTAATTCCTATAATAACTACAACCTAAAACTTCTTACCTGGGAATATTGAAGACTCATGTTAAAAGGAACCACCAGTTTTCATATGTTCTCATGTTTTGAGCAAGGAACTTAAACGTTAGCTTTCTTACATGGCACATATTGCACTTTTACTTTCTTCTCCAACACTTTGTTTTTGCATTATTTAAACCAAATTGAACATGTTTCATTATTTATTTGAGGCTTAATTGATTTTACTGATGTATTATATTAAGTTAAAATAAGTGTTAATTCAGTATTGTTGTAATTGTCAATATTACAAATAAATAAGATTGTTGTCCTGGCACCACACGGCCAGGTCTCCCTATATGCTGTCTCGTCGTTGTTGGTGATCAGGCCTACCACTGTTGTGTCATTGGCAAACAATATTCACGGTTTTCGGTTTCAATACATTTTTTAAACATTAAATGCATTAGTAAATAATGACTTTTCAATGATTTTAGAGCTTCTTTTAATGGAAATTACTATAAAATAATTAAATATTTCAGTTGTTTATATGTCTATTTTTCATTCCTTAAAGTCCTCATCTCTGCTCAGGCAGTAACAGTCAGCCATCCAGACCATCTAATGTTAACTCCTCCCCATACTGTACTGTCTTTAGTCATCCTGTTTAGCTAGGCTAGCCTGCCTAAGTATGCTGCAGAGCTGTCTGACGATCATTTTACTACTTCTTCAAAGTAGATGAGGCATACTTTCTCGAACTGTCTCTGTCCCTCTGGTCATCGTGTACATTACTATCTCATGCGGTCTGTGTACATCTAACCTAACGTAGCAGGCGTAAAAGTGTGTCTTTCCAGAGATCTGTATATAATGACGAGATGCTCACGTCTCCGCCCTAGCAATGGGTGTCTTTGTATCAAAGGTGGGAAAGCAGGCGACAAGCCATAGAAACGCATTAGGCTTATTTTGCACACATTTTGGCCAGAGTGAAACCTCTCACTTCGCCTCTTCCTCTTTGGTCCGTCTCTGTCCGAGCAGTGAAATAAAGGCGCAATGGATTATGGTCATCGTAGTTAATTTCTACGTTTCTGCACTGAACTAGGTTGAATATTTGTGTAATGAAACTACAACTCCCTTCAGCCCAGCGTCCCACAGTTCTTGACTTGATTTCTCTCGTGAATGATTTTATTTATCACTAGAGAAACAGCGGGTTGGACTCTCCCCCAAAAATGACTAAATGGAATTCAAGTAATTGAACCGATGTAGGTCAATTAGTTGTTTAATAACCAGAAAAAAAACAATGTTGGTTAATCGCTTGGCACTACCTATTAATAATGAATGTTAATTAGAATTCAAGCTACATGTGCCCGACTGTACTTCATTTGAACTCACAACTGTCTGTTTGCTAGCCTGAATTCCAGTCTGTCTGTTTGTGCTATCATTCCAACTCCTTGTCACTCATTGTCATGCTTGGTTTGACAATGACAGTAATGGATTGGCAAGGGCACAAATGGATCTGGCACCAGGCAATTTGTGATAACATAGACCTATGCTAAAATATTTTCAATCTACAAGCCATAGTGGCAGAGTCTGTGTCTCTCAATATGTACTTCCCATTGATACACATGTATTTGTATGAAACTCCACTACTACCCTCTTGTTTCTACAACAGCTGTACATGCCTCCCCTTCCTTCTTTCCTAGCTAGTCTCCCTTCATTTCTCTCTGCTGTGGTAATGCAGGGTGGCAGGCAGGCGGACAGGCGGCCCTGCTAGTTCGCTAGCTGCACGTTGGGGACTAGTGGAGAGAAATAGCGCCTTGTCTGGCTGTGAGAAAATATGATCTTTCTGTGACCTCCCTCAGGCAGAAACTGTGGGGGCGGAAGATCTTATTGAGCCCAAATGGGGTAAAGCGGCGAAGCAGCAACTTTGCATTCTGCTAGCTCGCCCCGGCGGCATCACGGCCCGCTCTCCAAATCGCCCCTGCGAGTGTTGGCGCGAGACCCCAGAGCGCTGAGGGCCGCAGTATTTCTGAGGCACTGTCTCAAAAGTCTTTAATATATTTGTCGAAAGCCCAGGTTTCACTTCTCCCTGGAGTGTTTTGGAAAGAGGGGGGGGGGGGGGGGGTGCGGAGAGTATTGGAATAGACCAAAGGAGGGGAAATAGTCACAGTGAGGTATATTTATGTCAGTTTGATGGTACACCGTTCATCACAGAAACTAAATATGATACTTTCCCCCCCATTTTATGTCTGCCTAATGGAAATGGGGACTGAAAGGACACTGTAAGCAGTTCTGGCTCCCCGGGACCAGCTGGGGATTGGGATAAAGCACAGCGTCACTGTTTTTGTGCCATCACTTATTTTTGTTTTCCCAGAGTAACTTTATAGGCCCTATAGCAGTGCTGTTCAATCCAATAGGGCTGCACCAGGCTCCACCTTTTCCTCCCAGCTAAGGTTGTAAAGGGAGGGTATGTTATGGGAAACTTTTGATTTTGATCAGTGAACTGCCAGAATTTTGGTGATTTTCAATTTTGGGGGTGAATTTTAACAGATGACATCTATTGGCCTTTTTTGGTACTTCAAATTATCTCTGGCTCTGAGTGGCCTGATCCATGTAAAATATGTAACATCATCAAATAAGATGATTAAAAAAATAAAGAAATATAATAACAAAGCTGTAAAATATTATTGTAAATATATACCGTCAACTTAGTGAATACCGTTGGTGTTTAATATGAGGGTTTCTGTCTTTGTTTTGGAGCCAAACTGGTGGCAGTTGTGAAGAAAGTCCATGCTTGGAAGAGATGCAGGGTTCATTTTAAATAACGCCATTGTTGATTCATTGCTTTTTTCATTAATTATCCTCAGCTATTTTCTCTTGAAACATATGGTCTATCCACTAGAAACTCATGGACGAAAAAAAAAATGATTAAAGTGTAAATTACCAAAGATACCATAAATTACCTGCTAAGTACCAACACTACTGAGGATTCCGGTAACTTTGGTAAATTACCGGTAACTTTTCAACCTTAGCCCCAGCCCCGGAGCAATACTGATCCACAAAGCCTTATCAAGGGCTTGAGAACAAACATGTTCTCCCTATACATCCTGTATGTAGACTTAGACCTATATATAGGCCTATCTCCTCATCGCTCCAGGTATGAAGAGAACGCCTGAAAACATGATTGTGATTCGAGAGCCATGCTGTCCCGCTAGTCAGAACAATGGACTGCAGTCCTTCTCCCCAGGGACTCAGCCTTGGTCTCACACTCGAAAGAGTTTGAAGGAGGTTAAGATTATTGCTGTGGAAGAGCTAGAAGAACAATGTGTCAACTTGAGTCCAACACACCTACGCACTGACTGTGTTTTCTCCTATTAGCAGATAGACATTACCCACTGAACAGTCAGGGAGGGAGGGACGTGTGTTCCCAAATGGCGCCCTGTTACCTATAGGGTGGTGGTCAAAAGTAGTGCACTATGTAGGGAATAGGGTGCCATTTGGGACACAATGAGGGAGTGAGGGAGACCCTTTTCTGCTCTTAGAGCCGTATTGGTTGAAGCCTTGTCCATGCTGAGTCCATGGTTCCTTTGAGTGGTGCGCCTACTGGGTGTTGGATGGAGTTAGTTAAATGCTAAAAGCAGAAACCGCCAGCGCTGTGTGATGCATGTGGTTGGACGCGCATGGACAGAGATGGGGTTTCACGCTGGTCTGGTCTCCTCTCTCTCCTCTGTCTTCTCTCATCTTGCTAGCTCGCTCTCTCTCATCTCTCACTCTCGCTCTTATCTTGCTTGCTCTCATCTCTCTCATCTCTTTCTCTCTCACGTTCTCTCTCCCTCCCTCCCTCTCAGCATGTTCATCTCATCGGGCTGAGGTAGCATACAGAGTGTAGCCCTCATATACAGAAGTAGGATCTTAATTTGATCGTACTTTTGTTGATGAGAATTTTCCTGCATAGCAGGATTTGCAGACTTGTAGTGTAGTCATGGTTTAAAAAGGCTTCTAAAGTTTGTCATTTCCACTTTAACATTTCACACGTGATTTGCATTAACTTAAAATGTATCAATCCCTACAACCTATTCAATGTATTATGATCCACATAATCATTCACATTTCCTGTTGCTGAAGGAAACTTTCCCTGCTGTAGCAAACTGGCCCAAATGAAGATCCTACCTCTGTATACGTTCTGACAATGAGACGAAGGACTCAGCACGATTGGAGTTATAAGTGCACCACGACTCTCTGCGTATTCATCTCTGGGCTCCGCACCCTCGTATGCCCGCTCAAAAACGATGACGTTGTGCGGGGGCGCCACACGGGGGCTGGCGTGTGGAGTTGATGGGTGAGCACGTCCGCGGTGACCCATCGAGTTGGCTTTGAGCTGTTGTGATTCTGTGAATGCAGCGTTAGTCTTGGTAAGGTGATTTATCCTCTTTCTTTTCTACTCGCCCTCTCTTCTCTTTATCTTGCAATCTCTTTCTCTCTCTCTCTCTCTCTCTCTCTCTTTCTCTCAAACTCTCTTTCTCTCTCTCTCTTTCTCTCAAACTCTCTCTTTCTCTCTCTCTCTTTCTCTCTCTATCGCTCTCTTTCTCTCGCTCTCTCTCTCTCTCGTTCTCTCAAACTCTTTCTCTCTCTCTCTCTATCGCTCTCTTTCTCTCGCTCTCTCTCTTTCTCTCAAACTCTCTCTCTCTCTCTATCGCTCTCTTTCTCTCGCTCTCACGCACTCTCCTCGGTCTCTGCCTGTCTCGTTCTCTCTCGCTCTCTCGCTCAGCGTAATAAATTAGGAATGATGGCCTAATGGAAACCTCTATGCTCTGACTGGACTCTGAAACATCAGCATCCCAGTGGTGCTGTTATTATTATCATAGCTAATGCTAAGGTGTCTCGGCAGCCATGTTTAGGCCCGAGCCAGAGATGAGGGATGATTTGTATTGTGCCCTGGAAGCATTGCGAAAAGGATTGTCCATGTCAGCAAGGCCTGGTGCCCCGGGCTATAGGGGGAAGTTACGTGATATATCAACATTACAGACCGTGTCCCATTGCAGTGGCACCAGTGTTAAGAGGAGAATGATTCTGAACAGGGTTGGGAGGAGGAAGGGCACACAGACACACACCCTCCACAACTAAGCCACAACAGTGCCATCTGTAATTGGTTGTCAGAGGGGGGGTTGTTGTTGTGATTTCTTTCATTACCTACCAGGGTTATGAATAATTGATAACAGTACATTGTCAGCCAGCCATTCTGGTGATGGATGCCTTGAACCCCAGACATTTCCGTCCCCCCCCCTTTTTTTTGACATTTTCCAACTCATTTCCCTGGCAGTAACTCTGAATCGAAGGGAGGGGCCGGGCCCCTCTCTCTCTCTCTTGATGGTGTGTGACTTGACATTCTTGCGAAAATGCATTCTCTGCTCCATTAATCAGAGAAAAACAGTCCTCCAAGTCCCGGAGATGAGTGATTAAAGTGTATTTTTGTTTTCAGGTTGGTTTCGAGGTTTGAGAAGGCACTCATATGTGGCTACCTTTTTGATGATGCAACAATGATTTGGACACTTCCCTATATTACCATTAATATCATTCAGCAGAACCTATTTCAGGGCCTGTTTTCTGGAACCAGATTAAGCCTGTTCCTGGACTAAACACATTTTTCATTGAGAATGCTTTCTAGACCTGGTGAGGGAACCAGCCCTTGTTATTTAAACTGAGGGCCTACGGGGTTGAACGAGGGAGGTCATTGTGTTACTTGTATGAATCTAGCAGTACACACCCTTTTGATTCCATGTTTATCACGTGTTGCTTCTGCCGAAGATTATGAAGAGCTTAAATCCCCCTGCCATACCTCCATCTATATCCCTCCCTTCATCACCTGTCCACCCCTCCACTGATCTGCCCCTTCCCCCTGTCGCTCCCTCCTCTCACCCCTCCATCCACGCCGAAGCCCCCCCAACCAACGACTCTGAACGCCACGAGACATCTTCGATCGTTTTTTATCTGCGCGTTGTCAACGACAGGACGCCATCACTCCCACCGGGGAAAAGATGATCCCGGTCCCGACGGGAGAAAAAGGCGCGGGCGCCGTCCCCCTGACGAAAACGGTCTGTCGAGCAGGATAAGTCTTATCAGCCCGGCGCCAGACACGCTGGGGCAAGTCTCTGCGAGCCTCCAATGGGGCGAGAGACACATTAAAGTGTATACAAACTCTCCTTCCTTCCTCCGGTCCTTCATTAGGGGGAACATCTCTTCATTTCACAACCCAGGGCAGAGAAGGGGGGCGGGGGTGAACCCAGTGCCCTGTGTCTCCTTCGTTCTGACTGGCACAGATATTTCCAACGATCCTTTATTCATCTCTAATGCTCTCTCTCCCTTTCCGCCTCCCTCTCTCCCTTTCCGCCTCCCTCTCTCCCTTTCCGCCTGCTCCGTTTGCGCCCGTGCCAGAGATGTTCTCTAGGCTGCCCTTATTGGAGGCCCTCGAGAAGGCAGAGGTTAGAGAGAACTCCCGCTGTAGTTTGGCTACAGCAACCGTGGTCATCTGAAGACCAAGCCCTGTTCGCGTTACCGACCGGCCGGTCGACTGTCCTTGTAGCCAGAGCTGTCAGCATCATAGCGCCGACATCCCAAAGACGTGTCTCTGGCGCAGAGCCAGGGAGAGAGACGGGTGTGTTGGGGAGGAAAGCAAGGCGAGCCCCCCTCCCTAGACTGATTGCATTAATAATCACCTGCCTCCCCCAGAGGTGGCTGTCTGCCAGCCTGCCATGTCCTAAGAGTGACAGGCAGGTTTATGCGCCACACAAAGGCATATGCAAATCAAACATGATAAATTAGAGTTTGCATAAAAGGTTCAGGCGAATGCTAAATGCTAAATGCCACTTTGGTGCACCGAGCGACTCCCAATAAATGGGAAAACGCCGGTAACATTTGGATGAATCTTCTAAAAGTAAGCGGTGACATTTTTGCCCGAGTCACAAAATAATAGAAGAACGGCACTTGCATCGTTTTAAAACTTTTTTATTACTTTAGCTTTTTTGGTTAAATGCGTTGACATTTCAGTTGCCATTAGCATTCAGGAGGGCCGACGCTAAGTCAAAATTCTTTTAACCAAACAACGTGATTTAAAAGAACCCACTTTGTAAACAAGTGAGTGTTTATATTCTTTGGGAGGGTCTTGTGTTTTTGTCTGTATCTCCACTCGATTGAATATTCAACTTCAGTTGATTAGTGTCTGCTAGAGACTGCATTATATCGCCTCATGTGAAGATGGACTTGGCCGTGAAACAATAGACTATGGCCTCCAAATCATAAATTGAGTTGCTTAGTAGTTGATACTCTGAGGCGATAACCAAATCACAGCTACTAATTGACATTCTGTAATTGGCCACGGTAAACCTGCAGCCAACAGCGACCTTTCTCCCCTCCTTAGTTTTGGGGCGGAGGGGAACTTGTTTGGGTCCAACACAAGGCTGTGTCTCTCTGCATCTTTATCACGTCACATAGTTTATTTTCTCCAGTTGAATTCTGGAGCAGTGGAGCCTTCGACAACAGTTCCCTTCTACCCCCTGTCAAACGTTCATTCTGTCAGGACTGCAGGATGTGTGTGCTGGGAGAGGTGATGCTAAACGCTCGTGGAAACTTGTTGTGACTTTGTGTCTTTTAAAGCTGCAATGTGTCACTTTTTGGTCGAACCGAACAAATGGACATAGAAATGTGAGTTATAGATATGTCATTCGCATTGAAAGCAAGTCTAAGAATCTGTAGATCTGTTCTATGTGTGCTACTTCTATGCTCCCAGTTCTTAAGTTTAGTTGTTGAGTCTTTTACTTTGGGTGTTGTTCACCAGTTTCAAACAGCTGAAAATACAATATTTGTTGTTATTGGAAACATAATTCACAGCGGTTTAGATGGTACAATGATTCTCTACACTATTCATTGCTTGTTTTGTGTCACAAACTGAAGGAACTGTTAGAATTTTAGCAACCAGGAAATGGTGGAGCGATTTCAGCAGATTGCATCTTTAAGTTCCAATCTACACATCTCGATGTAGAAACTAGGGCTGTGATGACATCGCAGTATTTCTACAATGGCAACATTTGTAAAACAAAGCATGCATGTAAAATAGTGTGTTACAGCTTGTTAGTGTGCAACGTCGAGGCTGTTTTCCCAAAGAAGTGAAATCCGCGTCACGTTTGGTTTCCTTGCCGTGATACTAACGAGTATCACAATACTGGTGTTGACCCGCCCCCAGTAAAAACAGCTTTGAGGTCGTTCTAGCATAGAAACCTCATATTAAAAGGTTAACTATTCTCAACCTACCGTTCTCTCATTGGTTACATACATGATTAAGCATTTGCTAAGTAAATGGTAATAATACATGGAATACATGGAATAAGTACCCATTGGGGCTTAAAGGCTCATTTTTGGCTTATGAGCCACTTAACATGTGCAATATCCTGTATTCCCTATTGTCATGAATTAGCAGTGGATGTTCCATTAAGCTATAGGCAGGAATGTTGAAGAGGCTCTAGAATAGATTTTGGTTGGGGGGGCTTTGGACCCCGTCCGGTTAAATATCTATAGGAGAAACAAACATGGGCATCAGTGGGAAAACTCTCTCCCTCCATCCTCTCGCTCTCTCTCGCCCTCTCTATTTAACTCAGTCTCTCTCTCGCTCTCTCTATTTAACTCAGTCTCTCTCTCGTTCGCTCTCTCTATTTAACTCAGTCTCTCTCTCGCCCTCTCTATTTAACTCAGTCTCTCTCTCGTTCGCTATCTCTATTTAACTCAGTCTCTCTCTCGTTCGCTATCTCTATTTAACTCAGTCTCTCTCTCGCTCGCGCTCTCTATTTAACTCAGTCTCTCTCTCGTTCGCTCTCTCTATTTAACTCAGTCTCTCTCTCTCTCTATTTAACTCAGTCTCTCTCTCGCACTCTCTATTTAACTCAGTCTCTCTCTCGCCCTCTCTATTTAACTCAGTCTCTCTCTCTCTCTATTTAACTCAGTCTCTCTCTCGCACTCTCTATTTAACTCAGTCTCTCTCTCGCACTCTCTATTTAACTCAGTCTCTCTCTCGTTCGCTCTCTCTATTTAACTCAGTCTCTCTCTCGTTCGCTCTCTCTATTTAACTCAGTCGCTCTCTCTCTATTTAACTCAGTCTCTCTCTCGCACTCTCTATTTAACTCAGTCTCTCTCTCTCTCTATTTAACTCAGTCTCTCTCTCGTTCGCTATCTCTATTTAACTGTCTCTCTCTCTCTCTCTCTATTTAACTCAGTCTCTCTCTCAAACTCTCTATTTAACTCAGTCTCTCTCTCGCTCTCTCTATTTAACTCAGTCTCTCTCGCTCTCTCTCTCTCTATTTAACTCAGTCTCTCTCTCTCTCTCTATTTAACTCAGTCTCTCTCTCTCTCTATTTAACTCAGTCTCTCTCACTCTATTTAACTCAGTCTCTCTCTCTCTCTCTCTCTCTATTTAACTCAGTCTCTCTCTCTCTATTTAACTCAGTCTCTCTCTCTCTCTCTATTTAACTCAGTCTCTCTCTCGCTCTCTCTATTTAACTCAGTCTCTCTCTCGTTCGCTCTCTCTATTTAACTCAGTCTCTCTCTCGTTCGCTCTCTCTATTTAACTCAGTCTCTCTCTCGCTCGCTCTCTATTTAACTCAGTCTCTCGCTCACTCTCTCTATTTAACTCAGTCTCTCTCTCGTTCGCTCTCTCTATTTAACTCAGTCTCTCTCTCGTTCGCTCTCTCTATTTAACTCAGTCTCTCTCTCGTTCGCTCTCTCTATTTAACTCAGTCTCTCTCCCTCTCGCCCTCTCTATTTAACTCAGTCTCTCTCTCGTTCGCTATCTCTATTTAACTCAGTCTCTCTCTCGTTCGCTATCTCTATTTAACTCAGTCTCTCTCTCGCTCGCTCTCTATTTAACTCAGTCTCTCTCTCGCACTCTCTATTTAACTCAGTCTCTCTCTCTCTCTATTTAACTCAGTCTCTCTCTCGTTCGCTATCTCTATTTAACCGTCTCTCTCTCTCTCTCTATTTAACTCAGTCTCTCTCTCAAACTCTCTATTTAACTCAGTCTCTCTCGCTCTCTCTCTCTCTATTTAACTCAGTCTCTCTCTCTCTCTCTCTCTCTCTATTTAACTCAGTCTCTCTCTCTCTCTCTATTTAACTCAGTCTCTCTCACTCTCTCTATTTAACTCAGTCTCTCTCTCTCTCTATTTAACTCAGTCTCTCTCTCTCTATTTAACTCAGTCTCTCTCTCTCTCTCTATTTAACTCAGTCTCTCTCTCTCTCTCTCTCTCTATTTAACTCAGTCTCTCTCTCTCTCTATTTAACTCAGTCTCTCTCTTTCTCTCTATTTAATTCAGTCTCTCTCTCTCTCTCTCTTTAACTCAGTCTCTCTCTCTCTCTCTTTAACTCAGTCTCTCTCTCGCTCTCTATTTAACTCAGTCTCTCTTGCGATGTTGCGTTTGCCGCCAAAAGAAGCTTGTCCGTCCATTGCCTCCATCGACCTGCCACCTCAGCAGCAGATCCACCCTTCAGCGCCAGTTACCCCCGAGGAGGGCCACCGCAGCCAGCCTGTTTATTGAGCTCAACGGTTTGATATGGTTATAAACGTGGCATAATAAAAGGACGGTCGTCGGCTTCAGAGGGGGACTTTCGTTGCAGTGGTGGCCAGTAATAGAGAGGACGGGTGTAAACAGACAGGGGCCCGATGTGCTTCCCCTGCAATAATGGAGGAGCGCAGGAGAGAACGAGGGAACGAGGGAGGAGGGAAATAAAAGAGAAGAGGAAAGTGCTGTCTACCAGGGACATCTCAGCTATAGTCAAATCCCACCTCCGGGCCGTTAAACAAGAGGCAACAAGCACTGCGGGGACTCTCCCAATCCGCCACCACTACAAAGCTAATTGATTATGAGAGAGGTACGGTTGTCGTGTGGTTGTCGTACAGACAAAAGGCACAAGGAGCCATTTTGTGTCTGAACGGAGCTCTAGAGATTGTCAGTAGTTTCAACGTGCCATGTTTCCAGATCGGGGGAGGAATAAAAGCAACGAGGGTGTGAACTTCATCTCTTGACAAAATGCACATTCATCAAGATAATCAAAGCCTTCTTTTCTCTCACATGGCCCGCAGGGTACAGGGAAGCACTATTATCAAAATGCTTGCAGTTAAAGTGAAGCATCTAAATAACATGACAGGCTACGGTTTTTATTCTGTGTGTCATACTCACCCACATTGAGCTCTACGGATAAGGTTTAGAGTGATTGAAGTGCCATGAACTGGTACGATTTCATACTTCAAATGTTCATCACGATTCTCCAGAAGTTTCCTTTTCCTCTCTTATTTAATTAAGCAAAAGAGAAATGAACGATCTCCGAGGTAGACCGGCAGCACTGCGGTCGCCATCAATATCAAATAAAACACACATTTTTTTTAATGAGTAAATCTCCATAGCTCCGGAATTGGACGCTGTGAGTGGTTTGTAATAAGGGGCGCTAATTAAGGGCCGTGTCTGTACTGTATAACCACTCTGATAACCTGGACGTGCCTCCGACTTCTGAAGGAACTAGGCATAACGAGGGACTTACAGGGCAGCGCCAGGCTGCTGAGCTCTCTGCTTTAGATTCCGAATTCAGCTGCTCTTACAGGAGGAAATGGGTTGGAAAGGAACGAGAGTGGGATGGAGAGAGAGGAGATATGGAGAGAGGCTGAGCAGGAATGGAGTAGATACAGGAGGGAGAGAGAGATGGATGAGAAGCGAGAGAAGCGGAGCAGGTCTACCGTGGCGGACTGACTAGCAGCTTGTGGAGATGTGATGACCCAGCCGCACTGGGAAAAGCGATATCTCTTAAGTGTGTATGTGCGTGTGCACGCTCATGAGCTTCCACTGCACAGAGGCCTGGGGGTTGGAAGATGGGTAAACTGAAGTAGCAGTTGACAGGAAGGTGAATAGTTAGCTGATGCCCTGGGAGGAGGAAGTACAGGAGAGAGGTGAAAGGGCAATGGAATATAAACACTGGATCAGGGAAGGAGGGAACAGACAGGCCTAGTAGATGTGATTATCAGGGAGGGAGGAAGAGAAGGAGAGAGGGAACAGACAGGCCTAGTAGATGTGATTATCAGGGAGGGAGGAAGAGAAGGAGAGAGGGAACAGACAGGCCTAGTAGATGTGATTATCAGGGAGGAAGAGAAGGAGAGAGGGAACAGACAGGCCTAGTAGATGTGATTATCAGGGAGGAAGAGAAGGAGAGAGGGAACAGACAGGCCTAGTAGATGTGATTATCAGGGAGGAAGAGAAGGAGAGAGGGAACAGACAGGCCTAGTATATGTGATTATCAGAGAGAGAGGGAGGATGAGAAGGAGAGAGAGGAAACAGACAGGCCTATTAGATGTGATTATCAGAGAGAGAGAGAGGGAGGAAGAGAAGGAGAGATAGGGAACAGACAGGCCTAGTAGATGTGATTATCAGGGAGAGAGAGAAAGGGGAAGAGAAGGAGAGAGAGGGAACAGACAGGCCTAGTAGATGTGATTATCAGAGAGAGAGAGGGAGGAAGAGAAGGAGAGAGAGGGAACAGACAGGCCTAGTAGATGTGATTATCAGAGAGAGAGATGGAGGAAGAGAGGGAGAGAGAGTGAACAGACAGGCCTAGTAGATGTGATTATCAGGGAGAGAGAGAGGAAGAGAGGGAGGAAGAGAAGGAGAGAGAGGGAACAGACAGGCCCAGTAGATGTGATTATCAGGGAGAGAGAGAGGAAGAGAGGGAGGAAGAGAAGGAGAGAGAGGGAACAGACAGGCCCAGTAGATGTGATTATCAGGGAAAGAGAGAGGAAGAGAGGGAGGAAGAGAAGGAGAGAGAGGGAACAGACAGGCCCAGTAGATGTGATTATCAGGGAGAGAGAGAGGAAGAGAGGGAGGAAGAGAAGGAGAGAGAGGGAACAGACAGGCCCAGTAGATGTGATTATCAGAGAGAGAGGGAGGGGTTATAGAACAGATACATGTACCTGCCAATGGAATGGCAGCAGGAGGAAAAGGAAGAACGAGGGAGAGTCAGATGGTGTGGGGAGTGAATGGTGAGGGAGACGTTAATACTAGCCTAGCCACAGTGTGTAATTATACTGTACATGACCTGAAAGAGTGACGCTCTTCCCCCTTCACCGTGTAACGGAGTCGGTTTAGTGAACCATGCTCATATTATGAATAACCTTGTTTGAGATCTGAACACTTGCATTAGCTCCCCAGGTTAATGCCTAGGATGTCGCTCCCTGGAGAACAGTGTACGCCCAACAGCTCCTGTCAACCTGACATGGGCTCTGTCCTTTCCTGAGTCTGGTGTTATAGCCAGGGTTTCCCCTAAGATTGTTTTCTGCAGCGGCGGCGGCGTGCATATAGGGGAAACGGGGATATCCATATCCGGTCTTCATGGTCCTCGGCCCCATTATGCCCCATACATCATCTGTGCCCCTAAATGTAATACGCATGTATACGTCTGTATTATATTAAAATAGGTTGTTTTTTGGAGGCGACAGTGTGTTGCGCCCCTGCTAAATGTAGATAGGGGAAACAGTGATATCTACAGGACCAGTCAATAGTTTGGACCCACCTACACATTCAAGAGTTTTTCTTTATTTTGACTATTTTCTACATGCTACATGGTGGCTACTTTGATCATTCTCAATTATAAAATACATTTTCATTTGTTTTTGGTTATGGCATTCCATGTGTTATTTTAGATGATGTGTGTTATTTCATAGATTTATTCTACAATGTAGAAAATAGTCAAAATAAAGAAATCCCCTTGAATGAGTAGGTGTGTCCAAACGATTGTCTGGTACTGTATATACTGTCCTCACGCTGGCTCTCACAGGGACTTTGCCGCCCCATACATCATCCCTGAATCATATGTAAGGGGTTACACCTCAGCGTGCTCCAAGTATCTGCTGTCATTCAGGTACACTCTTCCCAGTGGCCTCTCTCTTCCGTATGCCATCCTCCCCTCACACAGTCAGGCCCAGTCTCTTCAAAAACCCTATTGCCCCCTATGCATTTGATTTTAATTTGCCGTTCTCTGCGTGTCTATCTAAGATGGATCCAGACATTGAAATGGACCCTTTTCATCCGACCCAGATGTTCAGTGGGGTAGTGGTTTTAGGATGGCTAGTGGTCACTGCTGCTACTGGAGAGATACTGGCTTTGCAGGTTTTTGTTCCAGCCTTGTTCTAACAGGACCGATTCAAATGAATCCACTGCTCATCAGGACCTTGATTGGCTGAATCAGGTGAGTTAGAAGGGCTGGAGCAAAAGCCTGCACACTCAGTAGCTCTACAGGAGGAGGGTTGGCCATCCTTGTTTCAGAGGACGATTGGCCGTCCTTGTTTCGAGGACGACTGGCCATCCAGCCTTGTGTCAGAGGAGGGTTTGGAGGTGGTGAGTGGAGGGATCAGTGAAGTGCTGAAATGAGAGTCCCAGGTGGCAATCCCCTTCAGAGAAAGGATAAGGAATACTTTTTGGAATCCAGGTGCCAAACCAAGGTTACCGCGTCACTGCAGGAGAATAGAAACAAAAGGTAGAGAGGAAGCTACTTGGGTGGAGCATGGGTCAGTTGGTGGAGCATGGGTCAGTTGGTGGAGCATGGGTCAGTTGGTGGAGCATGGGTCAGTTGGTGGAGCGTGGGTCAGTTGGTGGAGCATGGGTCAGTTGGTGGAGCATGGGTCAGTTGGTGGAGCATGGGTCAGTTGGTGGAGCGTGGGTCAGTTGGTGGAGCATGGGTCAGTTGGTGGAGCGTGGGTCAGTTGGTGGAGCGTGGGTCAGTTGGTGGAGCATGGGTCAGTTGGTGGAGCGTGGGTCAGTTGGTGGAGCATGGGTCAGTTGGTGGAGCATGGGTCAGTTGGTGGAGCGTGGGTCAGTTGGTGGAGCATGGGTCAGTTGGTGGAGCATGGGTCAGTTGGTGGAGCGTGGGTCAGTTGGTAGAGCGTGGGTCAGTTGGTGGAGCATGGGTCAGTTGGTGGAGCGTGGGTCAGTTGGTGGAGCGTGGGTCAGTTGGTGGAGCGTGGGTCAGTTGGTGGAGCGTGGGTCAGTTGGTGGAGCGTGGGTCAGTTGGTGGAGCGTGGGTCAGTTGGTGGAGCGTGGGTCAGTTGGTGGAGCGTGGGTCAGTTGGTGGAGCGTGGGTCAGTTGGTAGAGCGTGGGTCAGTTGGTGAAGCGTGGGTCAGTTGGTGGAGCGTGGGTCAGTTGGTGGAGCGTGGGTCAGTTGGTGGAGCGTGGGTCAGTTGGTGGAGCGTGGGTCAGTTGGTGGAGCGTGGGTCAGTTGGTAGAGCGTGGGTCAGTTGGTGAAGCGTGGGTCAGTTGGTAGAGCGTGGGTCAGTTGGTGAAGCGTGGGTCAGTTGGTAGAGCGTGGGTCAGTTGGTGGAGCGTGGGTCAGTTGGTGGAGCGTGGGTCAGTTGGTAGAGCGTGGGTTAGTTGGTAGAGCGTGGGTCAGTTGGTAGAGCGTGGGTCAGTTGGTAGAGCGTGGGTCAGTTGGTAGAGCGTGGGTCAGTTGGTGGAGCGTGGGTCAGTTGGTGGAGCGTGGGTCAGTTGGTGGAGCGTGGGTCAGTTGGTGGAGCGTGGGTCAGTTGGTAGAGCGTGGGTCAGTTGGTGAAGCGTGGGTCAGTTGGTGGAGCGTGGGTCAGTTGGTGGAGCGTGCGTCAGTTGGTGGAGCGTGGGTCAGTTGGTGGAGCGTGGGTCAGTTGGTGGAGCTTGGTGCTTACAACGTCAGGGTTGTGGGTTGGATTCCCACGGGGGAAATGTATGTACTACTGTAAGTCACTCTGGAGAAGGGCGTCTGCTGAATGACCAAAATGTACATTTAAAATGAGAGGGACAGTGGCGAAGGACAGATAGAGCGAACAATGACACACTGAGAGACACATGCTTTTGTGGACTGCCTATTCCTTGGGCCACTTCAGAGTCAATAGTCCGCCCTCGTCACTTCTCAACCAATTTTGACTGATAGGTGTAGAATCCACGACAATGGCCGACCTAGTGAACCAACCACAAAAACATGATTGTTTTTCTCTCTGTGTGTGATTCCATCTTTCTCTGTGTTTGTCTGTTTGTCCATCAGCCCTTAAACCTCCCACCTCGCTGCTGTTGTTGTATCTGACGTCTACTAGCTCCAGAGATTTGTCAAACCCATTTCCCAAGAAGTTCTCAATTTTGCCTTGAGAGATGAGGGTCAGGCCAGGTAAATAGGACGCTCTTACGGAGGGTAACGACCATGTTGGATTGTTTTCGTCACCTTTGGTCCGTAGTACCTTTGGGACGGGTAGGGGGGTGGTTGGGGAGGGGGTGGTTGGGGAGGATTAACCTCTTTCTGCCAGATAAGGGGGAATAGAAATGTGTGATCATGAGACCGACCTCCTTCCCTCCTTCCTCCCCGGTTTCTAAACGGTCTGGCTCAGTAGGATTGATGTCCTTTTGTGGTGAGTCATCCCGGGACAATTTCTCAAAATCCCCCCACTCAATAGGGAATTCCAAAGCCGGCAGCGCTTTGACCTAGCCATTTTCAATCACGCCGTTTGTAGTACCCACTGCTGTTGTTGTCGTCGTTGGCCCAAGAGTAGAGAGAGATTGGAGGAGAGGGAGAGGAAGTGCTTGCTCTCCGTGTAATTTGTTCCCCGTTGCGGTTGCTCTGTGAGCAATAAATAGCCTCTCTGTCCGAGTGGCTTCCCAAGGATGTGTTCTGCTCTCTATAGTGAGCTCATCCTGTAGGTCTTGAAATTAATCTCAGTTTAACAAAACATTTTAACTAGAAATAACCAAGTACTTGAGTATTGCACCTCGCATATTGCCAGCAATCACGGCACAAAATGACTGGCCTTTCTTAGGCAGTCTAACAACATCCACCCAACATATGCGACGGACGGGCTTGTTGTTTTTTAGCATACTCCTGAATATTCATAAACGACTTTAATGCAGCTCCAAATCACATTTGCACTTGACTTCACGTGGTGCAGCGACCGTGATGATTGCAGCGTGTCAGTATGCGTCCGGCGTCCTCAGTAAAACATGTTAGCAATAAGGTTGCGAGGGAGAGGGCGATGAGTGAAGGGAAGAGAGGAGAGATAACTAATGCAAATGGCAGCAGAGAGGAATATGACAGAGTGGGTCACACAGGAAGGCTGGGTCTTCTACAGCTGTCCCAGCACTGCATGGGGCGACAGGGGGAGAGAAGAGAACCGCAGGAGGACAGAGATGGAGGGGCGACAGGGGGAGAGAAGAGAACCGCAGGAGGACAGAGATGGAGGGACGGGAGATAATCGAGAGGAAGGAAGCGGTGGGAAAATAGATGGAATGAACAGAAGAGTGGTTGAGAGAGATTCAGAGAGAGTGGAAGGGGGGAGGATATGAAAGGGAAGTGAATAGGAAAAGAGACAGAAAGAACAGAAGAGTGGTTGAGAGAGATTCAGAGAGAGTGGAAGGGGGGAGGATATGAAAGGGAAGTGACTAGGAAAAGAGACGTAAAGAAAGGAAGAATTTTTGGGAACAATAGCAGGGAGATTGAGGTTTTCAGAGTCATGTGTCTACCACTACATTTACATGTGTCTACCATGTCCACAGTGTGTCCGGATTCCCTTTTCCTGTGTTATATTACAACGCCACTATGCATTATACCAACAGTAGAATAGGCTAAATATGATAACGCAACAACTGATGGCAGTAGCTAACCTATGTAGCTAACCTATGTAGCTAACCTATGTAGCTAACCTATGTAGCTAATTCCTGTATCTAACCTATGTAGCTAACTCCTGTAGCTAACTCCTGTAGCTAACTACTGTAGCTAACCTATGTAGCTAACTCCTGTAGTTAACCTATATAGCTAACCTATGTAGCTAACCTATGTAGATAACTACTGTAGCTAACCTATGTAGATAACTACTGAAGCTAACCTATGTAGCTAACTACTGTAGCTAACCTATGTAGCTAACCTATGTAGCTTACCTATGTAGTTAACCTATGTAGCTTACCTATGTAGCTAATCTATGTAGCTAACCTATGTAGCTTACCTATGTAGTTAACCTATGTAGCTTACCTATGTAGCTAACCTATGTAGCTAACCTATTTAGATAACTATTGTAGCTAACCTATGCAGATAACTACTGAAGCTAACCTATGTAGCTAACTACTGTAGCTAACCTATGTAGCTAACCTATGTAGCTTACCTATGTAGTTAACCTATGTAGCTTACCTATGTAGCTAATCTATGTAGTTAACATATGTAGCTTACCTATGTAGCTAATCTATGTAGTTAACCTATGTAGCTTACCTATGTAGCTTACCTATGTAGTTAACCTATGTAGCTTACCTATGTAGCTTACCTATGTAGCTTACTTATGTAGTTGCAAGAAACGCTAAAAGGATTGCAAACGGATGAACTCTTAGCCAAACAAAAAATAGTTTTTCTAAGTGAAAAGCTTGCTGGCTAGCATTTATGAGGCCAGCAAACACGTGCCTCAACGTATTTCCTCCAACGTTATAATGAAAAGGTGCCAGTAAGGAATGAACAGAAGAGTGGTTGAGAGAGATTCAGAGAGAGTGGAAGGGGGGAGGATATGAAAGGGAAGTGAATAGGAAAAGAGACAGAAAGAACAGAAGAGTGGTTGAGAGAGATTCAGAGAGAGTGGAAGGGGGGAGGATATGAAAGGGAAGTGACTAGGAAAAGAGACGGAAAGAAAGGAAGAATTTTTGGGAACAATAGCAGGGAGATTGAGGTTTTCAGAGTCATGTGTCTACCACTACATTTACATGTGTCTACCATGTCCACAGTGTGTCCGGATTCCCTTTTCCTGTGTTATATTACAACGCCACTATGCATTCTACCAACAGTAGAATAGGCTAAATATGATAACGCAACAACTGATGGCAGTAGCTAACCTATGTAGCTAACCTATGTAGCTAACCTATGTAGCTAACCTATGTAGCTAATTCCTGTAGCTAACCTATGTAGCTAACTCCTGTAGTTAACCTATGTAGCTAACCTATGTAGCTAACCTATGTAGATAACTACTGTAGCTAACCTATGTAGATAACTACTGAAGCTAACCTATGTAGCTAACTACTGTAGCTAACCTATGTAGCTAACCTATGTAGCTTACCTATGTAGTTAACCTATGTAGCTTACCTATGTAGCTAATCTATGTAGCTAACCTATGTAGCTAACCTATGTAGCTTACCTATGTAGTTAACCTATGTAGCTTACCTATGTAGCTTACCTATGTAGCTAACCTATGTAGCTAACCTATTTAGATAACTATTGTAGCTAACCTATGTAGATAACTACTGAAGCTAACCTATGTAGCTAACTACTGTAGCTAACCTATGTAGCTAACCTATGTAGCTTACCTATGTAGTTAACCTATGTAGCTTACCTATGTAGCTAATCTATGTAGTTAACCTATGTAGCTTACCTATGTAGCTAATCTATGTAGTTAACCTATGTAGCTTACCTATGTAGCTTACCTATGTAGTTAACCTATGTAGCTTACCTATGTAGCTTACTTATGTAGTTGCAAGGAACGCTAAAAGGATTGCAAACGGATGAACTCTTAGCCAAACAAAAAATAGTTTTTCTAAGTGAAAAGCTCGCTGGCTAGCATTTATGAGGCCAGCAAACACGTGCCTCAACGTATTTCCTCCAACGTTATAATGAAAAGGTGCCTCTCGGTCCCAAAACACAAGTTTTCTGGAGACTTGTGGGAGGAGTGATGATGACGTCGCCCACTGTGTGCGCTTTCGGTAGCCTGATTGTGTCCAGACTGAGGAGAGATCCACACACAATGCAGCCCTGACCACCTCCTGAAGTGGTCAGACAGATCTGAACACAATCACACCACAAAGCCACTTTTGTGCGTCTAGACCCGTCTTTTCAATGTGATCTTTGCATTCTGATAGCAGAAGTGGCATGTAAATGTCAGGCCTAGGCACGACCACGGAGAGCCGCCACATTTCCCTCTAAGGCAGACATGCCCAGACATGTTCAACAACTGGACTCCCCAGTTATGTGACATTAACATAAACCAACTGAGGACTTCCTCCCAGTCAGCTCTCTAACTAGTTGATCGTCATTATGTCCTTTAATGTGTAAGTCCTTACAACTGATACCTTTTGTGTAGAGAGGTGTGTGTGTGTGTGTGTGTGTGTAGAGAGGTGTGTGTGTGTGTGTGTGTGTGTAGAGAGAGGTGTGTGTGTGTGTGTGTGTGTGTGTGTGTGTGTGTGTGTGTGTGTGTGTAGAGAGAGGTGTGTGTGTAGAGAGAGGTGTGTGTGTAGAGAGAGGTGTGTGTGTAGAGAGGTGTGTGTGTGTGTGTGTGTGTGTAGGTGTGTGTGTGTGTGTAGAGGTGTGTGTGTGTGTGTAGAGAGGTGTGTGTGTGTGTGTGTGTGTGTGTGTGTGTGGAGAGGTGTGTGGGTGTGTGTGTAGAGGTGTGTGTGTGTGTGTGTAGAGGTGTGTGTGTGTGTGTGTAGAGGTGTGTGTGTGTGTATGTAGAGGTGTGTGTGTGTGTGTGTGTGTGTGTAGAGAGGTGTGTGTGTGTGTGTAGAGAGGTGTGTGTGTGTGTGTGTAGAGAGGTGTGTGTGTGTGTGTGTAGAGAGGTGTGTGTGTGTGTAGAGAGGTGTGTGTGTGTGTGTGTGTGTGTAGAGGGGTGTGTGTGTGTGTAGAGGTGTGTGTGTAGAGAGGTGTGTGGGTGTAGAGAGGTGTGTGTGTGTGTGTGTGTGTGTGTGTAGAGAGAGGTGTGTGTGTAGAGACGTGTGTGTGTGTGTGTGTGTGTAGAGGTGTGTGTGTGTGTGTGTGTAGAGGTGTGTGTGTGTGTAGAGAGGTGTGTGTGTGTAGAGGTGTGTGTGTATGTAGAGGTGTGTGTGTGTGTAGAGAGGTGTGTGTGTGTGTGTGTGTGTAGAGAGGTGTGTGTGTGTGTGTGGAGAGGTGTGTGTGTGTGTGTGTGTGTGGGTGTGTGTGTAGAGGTGTGTGTGTGTGTGTGTGTGTGTGTAGAGGTGTGTGTGTATGTAGAGGTGTGTGTGTGTAGAGAGGTGTGTGTGTGTAGAGGTGTGTGTGTGTGTGTGTGTGTGTGTAGAGAGGTGTGTGTGTGTAGAGAGGTGTGTGTGTGTGTGTGTGTAGAGAGAGGTGTGTGTGTGTGTGTGTGTGTGTGTGTGTGTAGAGAGGTGTGTGTGTGTGTAGAGAGGTGTGTGTGTGCGTGTGTGTGTGTAGAGAGGTGTGTGTGTTTGTGTAAAGAGGGGTGTGTGTAGAGAGAGAGGGTGTGTGTAGAGAGAGGTGTGTGTGGTGTGTGTATGTAAAGAGGGGTGTGTGTGTGTGTAGAGAGAGAGAGGTGTGTGTGTGTGTAGAGATGTGTGTTTGTGTGTGTGTGTGTAGAGATGTGTGTGTGTGTGTAGAGTTGTGTGTGTGTAGAGATGGGTGTGTGTATAGAGAGGTGTGTGTGTAGAGATGGGTGTGTGTGTGTAAAGATGTGTGTGTGTGTGTGTGTAGAGGTGTGTGTGTTTAGAGATGGGTGTGTGTGTAGAGGTGTGTGTGTAGAGGGGTGTGTGTGTGTAGAGAGGTGTGTGTGTAGAGAGGTGTGTGTGTAGAGAGGGGTGTGTGTAGAGAGGGGTGTGTGTAGAGAGTGGTGTGTGTGTAGAGGTGTGTGTGACCAACACACCCAAAATACCCTCCTTGGTTAGCGTTGCTGTTTCACCTGTGGGCCTGATTTGAAGACGGCTCTGACACGCCCACCTGTTGACTCACTGGTTACAGCCATAGGGGTGGCTGGTGGGTAGAACGAGGGAAGGAGGAGGAGGGGAGAGATTACTGGCTCTGAGACAGCATGATGCATTGTCCCGGTAACCTTATCTCTTGGCTACAGTCAGTTACCCCGCCGCTTTACAGTCGTCACCGCAGCAACGCCAATTAGACATCCTGTAATCCCGTCTTCACAGGTTAACGACGGGGATGGGACCGGCGGTGGTGAGCTCTGCAGGGGTGTTGTTGGGTTTTCACGTTTCATTTTGAGTGGCAGGGCTTAGTGACCTTTGGATCGGACGTCATTGAGTCTTGAAGTTCGATGGCCAGAGTTTGGATTGACCTAGGCTTTGTCCCAACTCCCAAATGGCTCCCTATTCCCTACTATATATTAACTGAAACACTTTTGGCCAGGTGTTAGGGAACACTATTAATAATATTCCTATATGGTGCCATTTCGGATTTGCCCCTGGACCAGTTGCAGTACTTTAGCTCTTGTACTTTGCAGTTACAAGTCACAGTTTGACACAAAATGGCTTCCCTGCAGTCAGAAATCCAAGATTAGATGATATTGTTTCTTCTACTCAAGAGGCCCGAGGAGTCCTGGATGATGCAGTCAGGGCTTTCTGTGTGTCCGTTTGGCTTTCCCTCCCTCTCCTTTTTTCTCTCTCTCCCTCTTTCTACTCTCTCTCTTTCTTTTATGACCTCTCTGGAGAAGCCACTAGCTACCTAAGAGTCAGTATGACTCTCTTTCTCTCAATTCAATTTAAGGAGCTTTATTGGTATGGATACATTATGTTTACATTGCCAAAGCAAGTGAAATAGATAATAAACAAAAAATAGACACTAAACATTACACTAAAGAGCCCACCCCCCTCCTTCTCTCGTCTTGTCACACCTTCTCATATACCTCCCTGCCCTCACCTCGTTTCCTCTCCCTCCCTCCTCAACAGCATAATACATGTTTAAGTCGAGAGATAGGTTTACTAAAGATTCAGTCTACTGCAGTGCCTGCAGTCTAGAAACAGTAGCCTCTAAACCTGGAACATCTGACCTGAGACCTGAGGGGGAGTCAGGGCTTCAAATTCACCAAGTGTCAACAGGGAGGTGGGCGAACAGAAATGCACACTTACAGAAATATACACATACACACTTACAGAAATATACACATACACACTTACAGAAATATACACATACACACTTACAGGAATATACACGTACACACTTACAGAAATATACACATACACACTTACAGAAATATACACATACACACTTACAGAAAAATACACACACATACACGCGCATGCACACACACGCACACACACACACACACACACACACACACACACACACACACACACACACAGAGACACGACACGACACGACACATACACATACACACACATAAATACACAGGCCACTGGAGCAGAACAGAACATATGCTGTTAAACACACACTGGTCCATGATTCACTAACTGCCCTATGTTGCCAAACCAGATGGAAGAGAGGATATGTTGTTAGCAGTAATGGTTAATGTTGTTTATAATGAAGAGACAATGTAGAGTGTTTAGACAATGTTTATCTGGAGGTGTAGGTTGGTTATGTTGACCATGTTGATTAGATGTAGGTTGGTTATGTTGACCATGTTCATTAGATGTAGGTCGGTTATGTTGACCATGTTCATTAGATGTAGGTCAGTTATGTTGACCATGTTGATTAGATGTAGGTCGGTTATGTTGACCATGTTGATTAGATGTAGGATCTGTTATGTTGACCATGTTGATTAGATGTAGGATCTGTTATGTTGACCATGTTTATTAGATGTAGGTCGGTTATGTTGACCATGTTCATTAGATGTAGGTCGGTTATGTTGACCATGTTGATTAGATGTAGGTTGGTTATGTTGACCATGTTCATTAGATGTAGGTCAGTTATGTTGACCATGTTGATTAGATGTAGGATCTGTTATGTTGACCATGTTGATTAGATGTAGGATCTGTTATGTTGACCATGTTTATTAGATGTAGGTCGGTTATGTTGACCATGTTTATTAGATGTAGGTCGGTTATGTTGACCATGTTGATTAGATGTAGGTTGGTTATGTTGACCATGTTCATTAGATGTAGGATCTGTTATGTTGACCATGTTGATTAGATGTAGGTTGGTTATGTTGACCATGTTTATTAGATGTAGGTCGGTTATGTTGACCATGTTGATTAGATGTAGGTTGGTTATGTTGACCATGTTCATTAGATGTAGGTCAGTTATGTTGACCATGTTGATTAGATGTAGGATCTGTTATGTTGACCATGTTGATTAGATGTAGGTCAGTTATGTTGACCATGTTGATTAGATGTAGGATCTGTTATGTTGACCATGTTGATTTAGATGTAGGATCTGTTATGTTGACCATGTTTATTAGATGTAGATCTGTTATGTTGACCATGTTGATTAGATGTAGGATCTGTTATGTTGACCATGTTTATTAGATGTAGGTCGGTTATGTTGACCATGTTTATTAGATGTAGGTCGGTTATGTTGACCATGTTGATTAGATGTAGGTTGGTTATGTTGACCATGTTCATTAGATGTAGGATCTGTTATGTTGACCATGTTGATTAGATGTAGGTTGGTTATGTTGACCATGTTTATTAGATGTAGGTCGGTTATGTTGACCATGTTGATTAGATGTAGGTTGGTTATGTTGACCATGTTCATTAGATGTAGGTCAGTTATGTTGACCATGTTGATTAGATGTAGGATCTGTTATGTTGACCATGTTGATTAGATGTAGGTCAGTTATGTTGACCATGTTGATTAGATGTAGGATCTGTTATGTTGACCATGTTGATTAGATGTAGGATCTGTTATGTTGACCATGTTTATTAGATGTAGGTCGGTTATGTTGACCATGTTTATTAGATGTAGGTCGGTTATGTTGACCATGTTGATTAGATGTAGGTTGGTTATGTTGACCATGTTCATTAGATGTAGGATCTGTTATGTTGACCATGTTGATTAGATGTAGGTTGGTTATGTTGACCATGTTGATTAGATGTAGGATCTGTTATGTTGACCATGTTTATTAGATGTAGGTCGGTTATGTTGACCATGTTGATTAGATGTAGGTTGGTTATGTTGACCATGTTGATTAGATGTAGGATCTGTTATGTTGACCATGTTGATTAGATGTAGGTTGGTTATGTTGACCATGTTAATTAGATGTAGGTTGGTTATGTTGACCATGTTCATTAGATGTAGGATCTGTTATGTTGACCATGTTGATTAGATGTAGGTTGGTTATGTTGACCATGTTGATTAGATGTAGGATCTGTTATGTTGACCATGTTCATTAGATGTAGGATCTGTTATGTTGACCATGTTGATTAGATGTAGGTTGGTTATGTTGACCATGTTGATTAGATGTAGGTTGGTTATGTTGACCATGTTGATTAGATGTAGGATCTGTTATGTTGACCATGTTTATAAGATGTAGGTTGGTTATGTTGACCATGTTCATTAGGTGTAGGTTGGTTATGTTGACCATGTAGAGTGTTCATCTGGAGGTGTAGGTTGGTTATGTTGACCATGTTTATAAGATGTAGGTCGGTTATGTTGACCATGTTTATTAGATGTAGGATCTGTTATGTTGACCATGTTCATTAGGTGTAGGTTGGTTATGTTGACCATGTTGATTAGATGTAGGTTGGTTATGTTGACCATGTTGATTAGATGTAGGTTGGTTATGTTGACCATGTAGAGTGTTCATCTGGAGGTGTAGGTTGGTTATGTTGACCATGTTTATAAGATGTAGGTTGGTTATGTTGACCATGTTCATTAGGTGTAGGTTGGTTATGTTGACCATGTAGAGTGTTCATCTGGAGGTGTAGGTTGGTTATGTTGACCATGTTGATTAGATGTAGGTTGGTTATGTTGACCATGTAGAGTGTTCATCTGGAGGTGTAGGTTGGTTATGTTGACCATGTTTATAAGATGTAGGTCGGTTATGTTGACCATGTTGATTAGATGTAGGATCTGTTATGTTGACCATGTTGATTAGATGTAGGTTGGTTATGTTGACCATGTAGAGTGTTCATCTGGAGGTGTAGGTTGGTTATGTTGACCATGTTTATAAGATGCAGGTCGGTTATGTTGACCATGTTCATTAGATGTAGGATCTGTTATGTTGACCATGTTTATTAGATGTAGGTTGGTTATGTTGACCATGTAGGGTGTTCATCTGGAGGTGTAGGTTGGTTATGTTGACCATGTTTATAAGATGTAGGATCTGTTATGTTGACCATGTTTATTAGATGTAGATTGGTTATGTTGACCATGTTGATTAGATGTAGGATCTGTTATGTTGACCATGTTGATTAGATGTAGGTCGGTTATGTTGACCATGTTCATTAGATGTAGGTCGGTTATGTTGACCATGTTGATTAGATGTAGGATCTGTTATGTTGACCATGTTCATTAGATGTAGGATCTGTTATGTTGACCATGTTCATTAGATGTAGGTCGGTTATGTTGACCATGTTCATTAGATGTAGGTCGGTTATGTTGACCATGTTTATTAGATGTAGGTCGGTTATATTGACCATGTTCATTAGATGTAGGTCGGTTATGTTGACCATGTTCATTAGATGTAGGTCGGTTATGTTGACCATGTTTATTAGATGTAGGTCGGTTATGTTGACCATGTTTATTAGATGTAGGATCTGTTATGTTGACCATGTTCATTAGATGTAGGATCTGTTATGTTGACCATGTTCATTAGATGTAGGTCGGTTATGTTGACCATGTTGATTAGATGTAGGTCGGTTATGTTGACCATGTTCATTAGATGTAGGTCGGTTATGTTGACCATGTTTATTAGATGTAGGTCGGTTATTGTTGACCATGTTCATCTGGGCGGTGAGATCTTCATCTGATGGGATGTGTGATAGTCTGTGGAAAAATACCACATTCCTTTCTAATTCTGGGATTTGTTATTTTTCGGCGACATATTTACACGTCTGTTAAAATATTGAAAATGACTAAATGCCAGTGAGATACCAGATGCTTGCTGTACCTACGAGGTACCTTGGCAGTGAGTGCCGCCAGGATACACTACCCACTGATTCCCAGTCATAGAGCTATCCCATGAGTACACAATGTGTGTGTATCCCCGCGCGGACTTCTGTGAGTGTGTGAGGGAGGCGACACTTCCGACGGAAGTGGCGATGTGCTCCGTCTCCGTGAAGCGGACGCTCACCAGGGATCAAGCTGTCAACAGTCTTCCGACACGTCACTTTAGTTAGCCACCTGGTGAAGGAGTGTGTGTGTGTGTGACTGTGTGTGACTGTGTGTGACTGTGTGTGAGTGTGTGTGAGTGTGTGTGTGAGTGTGAGTGTGTTTGAACTGAGACACTGCAGAGACATTGCTGTGGGGGTGAATGAAGGTTGTTTAGTCAGTGCCTGTCAGACAGGGGAAGAGAGAGAGGTATGACATTGTGATGGTTTTGGTGGAAGATACTGCCCCTTGTGGCCAAAACAGAGTTTTATTTAATGGCTGCATGGTTAGAACTAGACTTGAGTCAATTTAATAGAGAATGCTGACATTGGCTGGTCTTCTTTGTTGTTTGTGCAGCGTTTCCTCCTCCTCCATCTTTCTTTGTTTATTCTCTCTCTCTCACTACTTCTCCCACCTCATTTTATCTTTTGCTCTCTCTCGCCCACTCTATCCACCCCTCTCTTATTTAGTTTCTCTCTCTCTCTTTCTGTCTTTCATTTGATCCCTCTGGTTCTCATCTTCTGCCATCCCCTCTCTCTCTCTCTGTCTCTCTCTCTCTCCCCTATTCTCGCTCCCTCCATCTTTCCTCTCCAGTGCCTTTGTAATAGTCTTTTATATCTCCATCCCTCCTTCCATCGCTCATCTCGTGTGTGTGTGTGTGTGTGTGTGTGTGTGTGTGTGTGTGTGTGTGTGTGTGTGTGTTGACCGGTGCATCATTAGCGCTGTGTGTGATTGGCAGCAGGCCTGACAGGGCCTCCTATGGGGGGGAGGCAGTGGAGGGAACCTGCCGCTCTGCTCCGCAAGGGAAGACTGCCAAGCGTTCTCTCTCACACACTGAGACATGCATCCATCCATGCACAATAATGGCATGTTGTGTCTCTATGCAGGGTTGTGTCTTTGCCCCCTACTGTATCAAACATCCTAGCCTGTCAGAAACCTTTCACCCTCCCAGTAAAATATCTTTCATTTAGCCTCACACTCACTAAGACAGTCAGTCTCAGTCCTTTTTGTCAACTTTGGACTCCTACAAAATCCAACCGTTAAATTATTCAGCGACTTTGCCGCTCGCCCTCTGATCCCTCCCTCTCTTGACGTGTCCATTTGATGAGGATTAATAGAAACCGTATAAATCAGGAAATAAATACAGAAAAGTTGATGACAGCCCTCATCTGCTGTTAGAGAGAGAGAGGGGGGAGAGTAGCGAGAGAGAGAGAGAGAGGGGGAGAGTAGCGAGAGAGGGGAGAGTAGTGAGAGAGAGAGAGAGAGAGGGGGGAGAGTAGAGAGAGAGGGGGGAGAGTAGAGAGAGGGGGGGAGTAGAGAGAGAGGGGGGAGAGTAGAGAGAGAGGGGGGAGAGTAGAGAGAGAGGGGGAGAGTAGAGAGAGGAGAGTAGAGAGAGAGAGAGGGGAGAGTAGACAGAGAGAGAGAGAGAGAGAGAGGGGAGAGTAGACAGAGAGAGGGGGGAGAGTAGAGAGAGAGGGGGTGAGAGTAGCGAGAGAGAGAGAGGGGGGAGAGTAGAGAGAGAGAGAGAGAAGGGAGAGGAGAGAGAGAGGGGGGAGAGTAGAGAGAGAGAGAGAAGGGGGGAGAGTAGCGAGAGAGAGGGGGGAGAGTAGCGAGAGGGAGAGGGGGGGAGAGTAGAAAGAGAGAGAGGGAGGAGAGAGAGAGAGAGAGGGGAGGGTAGAGAGAGAGGGGGGAGAGGGGAGAGTAGCGAGAGAGAGAGAGAGGGGGGAGAGTATAGAGAGAGAGAGAGAGGGGGGGGAGAGTAGAGAGAGAGAGAGGGGAGAGTAGCGAGAGAGAGAGAGAGAGAGAGAGAGAGAGGGGAGAGTATAGAGAGAGAGAGAGGGGGGGAGTAGAGAGAGAGAGGGGAGAGTAGCGAGAGAGAGAGAGAGAGAGAGGGGGGAGAGTACAGAGAGAGAGAGGGGAGAGTGGAGAGAGAGAGGGGGGAGAGTAGAGAGAGAGAGGGGGGAGAGTAGAGAGAGAGAGAGGGGAGAGTAGAGAGAGAGAGAGGGGGGGGGAGTAGAGAGAGAGAGAGGGGGGGGAGTAGAGAGAGAGAGAGGGGGGAGAGTAGAGAGAGAGAGGGGGAGAGTAGAGAGAGAGAGAGGGGAGAATAGCGAGAGAGAGAGAGGGGTGAGAGTAGAGAGAGAGAGAGGGGAGAGTAGCGAGAGAGAGAGAGAGAGAGAGGGGTGAGAGTAGAGAGAGAGAGAGGGGAGAGTAGCGAGAGAGAGAGAGGAGAGAGAGAGAAGGGGGGAGAGTAGCGAGAGATGGAGAGGGGGGAGAGTAGAGAGAGAGAGAGAGGGGGGAGAGTAGAGAGAGAGAGGGGGGGAGAGTAGAGAGAGAGAGAGGGGAGAGTAGAGAGAGAGGGGGGAGAGTAGAGAGAGAGAGGGGGGAGAGTAGAGAGAGAGAGGGGAGAGTAGCGAGAGAGAGAGAGAGGGGGAGAGTATAGAGAGAGAGAGGGGAGAGTAGCGAGAGAGGGGGGAGAGTAGAGAGAGTGAGGGGGGAGAGTAGAGAGAGAGAGAGGGGGGAGAGTAGAGAGAGAGGGGGGAGAGTAGAGAGAGAGAGGGGGGAGAGTAGAGAGAGAGAGAGAGAGGGGGGAGAGTAGCGAGAGAGAGAGAGAGGGGGGAGAGTAGAGAGAGAGAGAGGAAGAGAGACAGTAAAGAAGGGTAGGGGGAGAGAGAGGAGGAGATACAGAGTAAACAAGGATGGGGGAGAGAGAAAGGAGGAGAGACAGAGTAAAGAAGGATGGGGGAGAGAGAGGGGGGGGGGGTGAGTATAGAGAGAGAGAGAGAGAGGGGGGGGAGTAGCGAGAGAGAGAGAGAGAGAGGGGGGAAGTAGAGAGAGAGAGGAGGAGAGACATTAAAGAAGGGTAGGGGAGAGAGAGAGGAGGAGAGACAGAGTAAAGAAGGATGGGGGAGAGAGAGAGGAGGAGAGACAGAGTAAAGAAGGATGGGGGAGAGAGAGGGGAGGAGAGACAGAGTAAAGAAGGATGGGGAGAGAAAGAGAGGAGGAGAGACAGAGTAAAGAAGGATGGGGGAGAGAGCGAGGACGAGATACAGAGTAAAGAAGGATGGGGGGAGAGAGAGGAGGAGAGACAGAGTAAAGAAGGATGGGGGGAGAGAGAGGAGGAGAGACAGAGTAAAGAAGGATGGGGGAGAGAGAGAGGAGGAGATACAGAGTAAAGAAGGATGGGGAGAGAGAGAGGAGGAGAGAGAGTAAAAGAGGATGGAGAGAGAGAGAGGAGGAGATACAGAGTAGAGAATGATGGGGGAGAGAGAGGAGGAGAGACAGAGTAAAGAAGGATGGGGGAGAGAGGGAGGAGGAGAGACAGAGTAAAGAATGATGGGGGAGAGAGAGAGGATGAGAGACAGACTAAAGAAGGATGGAGAGAGAGAGGAGGAGAGACAGAGTAAAGAATGGTGGGGGAGAGAGAGGAGGAGAGACAGAGTAAAGAAGGATGGGGGAAAGAGAGAGGAGGAGAGACAGAGTAAATAAGGATGGGGGAGAGAGAGAGAGGAGGAGAGACAGAGTAAAGAAGGATGGGAGGAGAGAGAGAGGAGGAGATACAGAGTAAAGTAGGATGGGGGAGAGAGAGAGGATGAGAGACAGAGTAAAGAAGGATGGAGAGAGAGAGGAGGAGAGAGAGTAAAGAATGATGGGGGAGAGAGAGGAGGAGAGACAGAGTAAAGAAGGATGGGGTAGAGAGAGAGGAGGAGAGACAGAGTAAAGAAGGATGGGGGAGAGGGAGAGGAGGAGAGACAGAGTAAAGACGGATGGGGGAGAGAGAGAGGAGGAGAGACAGAGTAAAGAAGGAGGGGGAGAGAGAGAGGAGGAGATACAGAGTAGAGAATGATGGGGGAGAGAGAGGAGGAGAGACAGAGTAAAGAAGGGTAGGGGGAGAGAGAGGAGGAGATACAGAGTAAAGAAGGATGGGAGAGAGAGAGAGAGAGAGAGGAGGAGATACAGAGTAAAGAAGGATGGGGGAGAGAGAGAGGAGGAGAGACAGAGTAAAGAAGGATGGGGGAGAGAGAGAGGAGGAGAGACAGAGTAAAGAATGATGGGGGAGAGAGAGAGGATGAGAGACAGAGTAAAGAAGGATGGAGAGAGAGAGGAGGAGAGACAGAGTAAAGAATGGTGGGGGAGAGAGAGGAGGAGAGACAGAGTAAAGAAGGATGGGGGAGAGAGAGAGGAGGAGAGACAGAGTAAATAAGGATGGGGGAGAGAGAGAGAGGAGGAGAGACAGAGTAAAGAAGGATGGGAGGAGAGAGAGAGGAGGAGATACAGAGTAAAGTAGGATGGGGGAGAGAGAGAGGATGAGAGACAGAGTAAAGAAGGATGGAGAGAGAGAGGAGGAGAGAGAGTAAAGAATGATGGGGGAGAGAGAGGAGGAGAGACAGAGTAAAGAAGGATGGGGTAGAGAGAGAGGAGGAGAGACAGAGTAAAGAAGGATGGGGGAGAGGGAGAGGAGGAGAGACAGAGTAAAGACGGATGGGGGAGAGAGAGAGGAGGAGAGACAGAGTAAAGAAGGAGGGGGAGAGAGAGAGGAGGAGATACAGAGTAGAGAATGATGGGGGAGAGAGAGGAGGAGAGACAGAGTAAAGAAGGGTAGGGGGAGAGAGAGGAGGAGATACAGAGTAAAGAAGGATGGGAGAGAGAGAGAGAGGAGGAGATACAGAGTAAAGAAGGATGGGGGAGAGAGAGAGGAGGAGAGACAGAGTAAAGAAGGATGGGGGAGGGAGAGAGGAGGAGAGACAGAGTAAAAGAGGAGAGGGAGGAGAAAGAGGAGAGAAAGAGAGAGTCCTAGATTTCTTTCTGCAACACTGATGTTATAATTGATGTTGATGAGGAGAGGAGAGACAGGAGAGAGATGAGGAGAGACAGAGTAAAGAAGGATGGGGGAGAGGGAGAGGAGGAGAGACAGAGTAAAGACGGATGGGGGAGAGAGAGAGGAGGAGAGACAGAGTAAAGAAGGAGGGGGAGAGAGAGAGGAGGAGATACAGAGTAGAGAATGATGGGGGAGAGAGAGGAGGAGAGACAGAGTAAAGAAGGGTAGGGGGAGAGAGAGGAGGAGATACAGAGTAAAGAAGGATGGGAGAGAGAGAGAGAGAGGAGGAGATACAGAGTAAAGAAGGATGGGGGAGAGAGAGAGGAGGAGAGACAGAGTAAAGAAGGATGGGGGAGAGAGAGAGGAGGAGAGACAGAGTAAAGAATGATGGGGGAGAGAGAGAGGATGAGAGACAGAGTAAAGAAGGATGGAGAGAGAGAGGAGGAGAGACAGAGTAAAGAATGGTGGGGGAGAGAGAGGAGGAGAGACAGAGTAAAGAAGGATGGGGGAGAGAGAGAGGAGGAGAGACAGAGTAAATAAGGATGGGGGAGAGAGAGAGAGGAGGAGAGACAGAGTAAAGAAGGATGGGAGGAGAGAGAGAGGAGGAGATACAGAGTAAAGTAGGATGGGGGAGAGAGAGAGGATGAGAGACAGAGTAAAGAAGGATGGAGAGAGAGAGGAGGAGAGAGAGTAAAGAATGATGGGGGAGAGAGAGGAGGAGAGACAGAGTAAAGAAGGATGGGGTAGAGAGAGAGGAGGAGAGACAGAGTAAAGAAGGATGGGGGAGAGGGAGAGGAGGAGAGACAGAGTAAAGACGGATGGGGGAGAGAGAGAGGAGGAGAGACAGAGTAAAGAAGGAGGGGGAGAGAGAGAGGAGGAGATACAGAGTAGAGAATGATGGAGGAGAGAGAGGAGGAGAGACAGAGTAAAGAAGGGTAGGGGGAGAGAGAGGAGGAGATACAGAGTAAAGAAGGATGGGAGAGAGAGAGAGAGGAGGAGATACAGAGTAAAGAAGGATGGGGGAGAGAGAGAGGAGGAGAGACAGAGTAAAGAAGGATGGGGGAGAGAGAGAGGAGGAGAGACAGAGTAAAAGAGGAGAGGGAGGAGAAAGAGGAGAGAAAGAGAGAGTCCTAGATTTCTTTCTGCAACACTGATGTTATAATTGAAGGTGACATTACAGACAGGCGGTGACATGGACGAGGAGGAGAGACAGACTAAAGAAGGATGGGGGAGAGAGAGGAGGAGAGACAGAGTAAAGAAGGATGGGGGAGAGAGAGAGGAGGAGAGACAGAGTAAAGAAGGATGGGGGAGAGAGAGAGGAGGAGATACAGAGTAATGAAGGATGGGGGAGAGAGAGAGGAGGAGAGACAGAGTAAAGAAGGATGTTGGAGAGAGAGAGGAGGAGAGAGAGTAAAATAGGAGAGGGGAGAGAGAGAGAGGAGGAGAGACAGAGTAAAGAATGATGGGGAAGAGAGAGAGAGGAGGAGAGACAGAGTAAAGAAGGATGGGGGAGAGAGAGAGGAGGAGAGACAGAGTAAAGAAGGAGGGGGAGAGAGAGAGGAGGAGATACTGAGTAGAGAATGATGGGGGAGAGAGAGGAGGAGAGACAGAGTAAAGAAGGATGGGGGAGAGAGAGAGGAGGAGAGACAGAGTAAAGAAGGACGGGGGAGAGAGAGAGGAGGAGAGAGAGTAAAAGAGGAGAGGGGAGAGAGAGAGAGGGGAGGAGAGACAGAGTAAAGAAGGGTAGGGGGAGAGAGAGGAGGAGATACAGAGTAAAGAAGGATGGGAGAGAGAGAGAGAGGAGGAGAGACAGAGTAAAGAAGGATGGGGAGAGAGAGGAGGAGAGACAGAGTAAAGAAGGATGGGGGAGAGAGAGAGAAGGAGAGACAGAGTAAAGAAGGATGGGGGAGAGAGAGAGGAGGAGATACAGAGTAATGAAGGATGGGGGAGAGAGAGAGGAGGAGAGACAGAGTAAAGAAGGATGGGGGAGAGAGAGAGGAGGAGAGACAGAGTAAAGAAGGATGGGGGAGAGAGAGAGGAGGAGATACAGAGTAAAGAAGGGTAGGGGGAGAGAGAGGAGGAGATACAGAGTAAATAAGGATGGGGGAGGGAGAGAGAGGAGGAGAGACAGAGTAAAGAAGGATGGGGGAGAGAGAGGAGGAGAGACAGAGTAAAGAAGGATGGGGGAGAGAGAGGAGGAGAGACAGAGTAAAGAAGGATGGGGGAGAGAGAGAGGAGGAGATACAGAGTAATGAAGGATGGGGGAGAGAGAGAGGAGGAGAGACAGAGTAAAGAAGGATGGGGGAGAGAGAGAGGAGGAGAGACAGAGTAAAGAAGGATGTTGGAGAGAGAGAGGAGGAGAGAGAGTAAAAGAGGAGAGGGGAGAGAGAGAGAGGAGGAGAGACAGAGTAAAGAATGATGGGGAAGAGAGAGAGAGGAGGAGAGACAGAGTAAAGAAGGATGGGGCAGAGAGAGAGGAGGAGAGACAGAGTAAAGAAGGAGGGGGAGAGAGAGAGGAGGAGATACAGAGTAGAGAATGATGGGGGAGAGAGAGGAGGAGATACAGAGTAAAGAAGGATGGGGGAGAGAGAGAAGAGGAGAGACAGAGTAAAGAAGGATGGGGAGAGAGAGAGGAGGAGAGACAGAGTAAAAGAGGAGAGGGAGGAGAAAGAGGAGAGAAAGAGAGAGTCCTAGATTTCTTTCTGCAACACTGATGTTATAATTGAAGGTGACATTACAGACAGGCGGTGACATGGACGTGTGACCCAGACACACTTACAGACACTCAGACACACACACACACACACACACACACACACACACACACACACACACACACACACACATGCTTAAGAGACCCGGAGGTTAAGTATTAGGCTGTCTACAGAGACTGGTTGAAGAGCACTTCTTCTTGTCTAGACACCAGTGATATCAATCTGGTTGAAACTTCTGCTGAGCAGTTAGTGAGAGCTGTCATGTTTCACTGATACCCTACCATTATACCTGTCAGGAAGACTTCTGGTCACGTTGGACAGTTCAAACACAATCCCTCTACATTATACAGTAACTATCCAGTTAGTGGGGCAGGACATTGGCTGGCTGTTGTCATGGCGACAGCAGCAAGTCTATCACTACACAACTCTGAAGAGAACTGTGTAAAAAGTAGCAACTGTAATCTCCCGGTGTGAATTTGGAACGGTTCGTCCTTGAGTTGCTGTCCGTTGTGAGTGGAGTGAATGAGACTTGGAGCGAGAGGGCGATGCCACGAGTTATTCTATGTTTTTATTAGACTTTTACTATGAGTTTCTAGACTCTTAACACTAGCCTAAGTTGTTAGGTACTGCGCTTCTGTTCAGAGCTCGTATTCAGTGCACATGAATAGAACTTCAAATGAGAGCCAGGCCGCGAAATAGTTTTTCGACTTCTACCACAATGCCCTTTTGTGAAGGCATACCCTTGAACGTGTAGATTTTCAACAACCACAAAACATAGATTCCGGGGGAGAGTTGTACAGCACAATGGCTGTCACACATCACAACGTTTGATAGCCCCCTTGAGATTTGTGTGTGTGACTCATTCATTCTAGAAAACACCAATTATTTCCTGGTTGACACCTGGTTTAATACTTGGTCATAATGGTTTCTCCTGTTTTCCTTTCCCTTCCTGTTCACCCTTCCTCCCTCGTTTTCCCTTCCCTCTCACCCTTCCTCCCTCCTTTTACCTTCCTGTTCACCCTTCCTCCTTCGTTTTCCCTTCCCTCTCACCCTTCCTCCCTCGTTTTCCCTTCCCTTTCACCCTTCCTCCCTCGTTTTCCCTTCCCTCTCACCCTTCCTCCCTCCTTTTCCCTTCCCGTTCATCCTTCCTCCCTCCTTTTCCCTTCCCTTTCACCCTTCCTCCCTCGTTTTCCCTTCCCGTTCACCCTTCCTCCCTCGTTTTCCCTTCCCTCTCACCCTTCCTCCCTCCTTTTCCCTTCCCTTTCACCCTTCCTCCCTTGTTTTCCCTTCCCTCTCACCCTTCCTCCCTCCTTTTCCCTTCCCGTTCATCCTTCCTCCCTCCTTTTCCCTTCCCTTTCACCCTTCCTCCCTCCTTTTCCCTTCCCGTTCACCCTTCCTCCCTCCTTTTCCCTTCCCTTTCACCCTTCCTCCCTCCTTTTCCCTTCCTGTTCACCCTTCCTCCCTCCTTTTCCCTTCCCTCTCACCCTTCCTCCCTCCTTTTCCCTTCCCTCTCACCCTTCCTCCCTCCTTTTCCCTTCCTGTTCACCCTTCCTCCCTCCTTTTCCCTTCCATCTCACCCTTCCTCCCTCCTTTTCCCTTCCCTCTCACCCTTCCTCCCTCCTTTTCCCTTCCCTCTCACCCTTTCTCCCTCGTTTTCCCTTCCCGGTCACCCTTCCTCCCTCCTTTTACCTTCCTGTTCACCCTTCCTCCCTCGTTTTCCCTTCCCTTTCACCCTTCCTCCCTCGTTTTCCCTTCCCTCTAAACCTTCCTCCCTCGTTTTCCCTTCCCGTTCACCCTTCCTCCCTCGTTTTCCCTGCCCGTTCACCCTTCCTCCCTCCTTTTCCCTTCCCTCTCACCCTTCCTCCCTCCTTTTCCCTTCCCGTTCACCCTTCCTCCCTCCTTTTCCCTTCCCGTTCACCCTTCCTCCCTCCTTTTCCCTTCCTGTTCACCCTTCCTCCCTCCTTTTCCCTTCCCTCTCACCCTTCCTCCCTCCTTTTCCCTTCCCGTTCACCCTTCCTCCCTCCTTTTCCCTTCCCTCTCACCCTTCCTCCCTCGTTTTCCCTGCCCGTTCACCCTTCCTCCCTCCTTTTCCCTTCCTGTTCACCCTTCCTCCCTCCTTTTCCCTTCCCGTTCACCCTTCCTCCCTCGTTTTCCCTTCCCTCTCACCCTTCCTCCCTCCTTTTCCCTTCCCTCTCACCCTTCCTCCCTCCTTTTCCCTTCCCGTTCACCCTTCCTCCCTCCTTTTCCCTTCCCTCTCACCCTTCCTCCCTCCTTTTCCCTTCCCGTTCACCCTTCCTCCCTCATTTTCCCTTCCCTCTCACCCTTCCTCCCTCCTTTTCCCTTCCCTCTCACCCTTCCTCCCTCCTTTTCCCTTCCCTCTCACCCTTCCTCCCTCCTTTTCCCTTTCCGTTCACGCTTCCTCCCTCCTTTTCCCTTTCCGTCTTCCTCCCCTCTCATCCTCCTCTCTCCATCCCTGTTGTTCCAGAACATGTTGGTGGAGAAGGTGGATCAGATGATGGAGTGGAGCTCCAGGCGTTCCGTGATCCGGATGAACGGCGATAAGTTCCGGAGGTTCGTCAAGGCCCCGCCCCGGAACTACTCGGTCATCGTGATGTTCACTGCGCTGCAGCCACAGAGGCAGTGCTCCGTCTGCAGGTATGGAACCCCTCCGCGCCGCCACACGACCACAGACAGGAGGCGCTATGCTACACAGCACTGGGTACAGTTTTTGCAGGTTTTTGCTCCAGCCCAGTGTGTTGAGACCATGTGAAATACACTTGAAATAAATAGTGATTTGATTTGAAGATCAGGATGAGCTGTTTATTTGAATCAGGGATGCAGCAGGTAGCCTAGAGGTCAGAGGGTTGTGCCAGTAACCCGAAGATGGCTGGTTAGAATACCCGACTAGGTGAAAGACATGTGGATGATAGTTTGATCCAGGGGCGCTGTACTTCTATGTCTGAACCCTTGTAAAACAACACATTTCACTGCACCTACCTGGTGTGTGTGACAATAAAACATAGATTTATTTGATTATCTTGGAACAAAATGGTGCACACACAGCAGCCCTTCAGGCCTGGAGTTTCCCACCTCGGCCCAATCAGTCAATACAAGATAATACAAATCAATCATACAGTTGATGAAAGAGACTAAACAGAATAAAGAAAAGTATGATGACCTTTTGTTTGATCTCTAGTGATGACCCATCAACAACTCTACAGAACAGTCAGTCTCTTCAGTCTAGATCTACGTTTGGGTATAGGGGGGAGTTTAAAGACAACGACATAGGCTGAAGTCATCATGCCCTTTTGACCTCTGGTGATAGTCCATCAACCTGCCAGTCTGTTCAGTCTAGATCTATGTTTGGCTATGACATAGACGACAGTCAACATGACCTGTTGACGTGTAGTGATGACCTCCAGACAGTGATCTACTCTACATAACAGCCAGTGTGTTCAGTCTAGATCTCCGTTTTGGGGCCCAGTGTCTCACCAGGGTGTTTTTCTCCTCAAGGAGCCTTCACACGGAGACCCCTTCACACGGAGAACCGTTCACACGGAGAACCCAGCCGTTCGCTTCATTGAATAAAGATGACGCCGACCAGGGAATAATCATGTGTATTACGGAAATAGAGGAAGTTAATTTAATCCACACTGACCTTTCCCACTCCCATCATCCTCTCTGTTCCCCGTGACCCATAATGCTTTTTTAATCATCTGCTGTCGACTCAAATCACTTAATTATTTATCTCTCTCTCTCTCTCTCTCTGTTCCTCTTGTTTTTTGTTTTTCCCTCGCCCTCTCTTCCGGCTCTCAACGACGGCAGTGCCAACCTCGACGTATGCATTTATATATCCATTCATATTAAAATGATTCATCTTAACCAGGAAACAAGGTTTCCTTTCAATTTGAGGACGTCACTCCGAAGCGCATTAGTTAATGTCACGCGCCAGCTCTCTCTGCTTCGCAATTGGAACGGACCATTTGCATAAACGATACCATCGCGTCGCTATTCAGCGGGCGCCCAAGACACATTTTGGGTTGTGACCCCCCCGTCAGCGTTCAAAGTACAGACGGGCACCGGGAGGGACTGCTAATCGCCGGGGTCCTCGCACTGCCATCACTCTTTCTTTCATTCTTCTCGCTCTCTTTTCTGTACCACTCTCTCTTTGTTTGTTTCCTTCTCTCCGTCTCAGTTCCTCTTTCTCTCTCTCCCTCCCTCCAATGACGGTACGATTTAAAGTGCACTGTGCTGAAAGCTACTAATTGTTTACAGACTTTAATCACCAAAAGTGCCACCAAACACAACGCTCTCTGAAGAGACACACTATACGTAGAGCAGCGCCAGAGCGCCCAACACTACACACCATATCACTTATGGAGGAGCATGAATAGTACATGAAGTCAATGCAACATTGATGCAAGTCGACATGCAATTTATGGCACTTGTGTTTAATTCCCAACAGAAACGAGTGTTTTGCTACTTGTTTTATTCATGATTTTCTGTTGTCCCGTTTGTTAATTCATGTACTGTAACGTGTGGCAGAGGACATTAAAGTTGTCAGAGGACATTAAAGTTGTCGCCAGACGTTGGCGCTGCGACTTTACGAAGCCATCTGGAGTAAACACGCTTTTATGAGGTTATTTGAGCTCTAAATGGGAAGCTTCAAGACTTCCACAGGCCCAAACTCTCTTTCCACTAGTTTTAAGTGTACTTCTAACTAGGGTTGCATAATTCCTGGAACTTTCAATACATTCCCTGGTTTTTCCGGTATCCCTCTTGGAGAATTCCCAGAAACAGGAGGGAATATAAAATCCAGAATCATCCAACAAGGATTTGTGGAAAACCAGTGAATTTATTAAACGTTTCAGGGATTTTGAAACCCTACTTTAAACTCTATTACGTCAGATTATATAAAGAAGTTTGCTGTACATTCATTTCCATCTTTTTATCCACCACTGTGACAGACCTGGCGGGCCCACCGCTGTCTGTATTTACCCATGACAGGTTGAGTGGCTACGGCTCAATTTGCAAAATGTCTGCCGTAATTTCCCCTCTAATTGGCACGTTTTATTTATTTGTTGTTATCGTTCCCCCTGTCATGCCAGTGTGCGGGAACTGCGACGGGCATAAGAAGTGGCAGCAGCGCCAGAGTTAAAAGGAAAGCGATGGGTAGAGACGGTGGTTCGTCGTGATGTTTTCCTCGTCTGTCCAGGACAGGATAGAGCAGACAGTAATTACAGCTGTAGCGACATTCTTCTCACGGCATGGCGTCGTTATCCTTCTCTCTCTGGGGAGGAACATGTGGCATGAGTATCTCTCTCTCTCTCTCGTCCGTCTCTTCCAACTCAAGCCAGCGTGGCCATGATCATCACCAGCATTTACTCATCTGTTTCTTCTTCCCTCTTTCTCTCCTTCTCGTTTGCTCTCCCTCTCTTGTTCAATTTCCCTTTTGCCTTCGTCTCTGCCCCTCTGTCTTCCTCTCCTCTTTTCAACTCTATTTTCTCCCCTGTTCCCCCTCTCTCTCTTCCCCTCTCTCTCTCTCTCTCTCTCTCTCTCTCTCTCTTTCTCTCTCTCTCTCTCTCTCTCTTTCTCTCTCTCTCTCTCTCTCTCTCTCTCTCTCTCTCTCTCTCTCTCTCTCTCTCTCTCTCTCTCTCTCTCTCTCTCTCTCTCTCTCTCTCTCTCTCTCTCTCTCTCTCTCTCTCTCTCTCTCCCTCCCTCCCCCCTGTCTTTTTAACAGACAAGCTAACGAGGAGTACCAGGTGCTGGCTAACTCCTGGCGCTACTCTTCAGCTTTCTCTAACAAACTCTTCTTCACCGTGGTGGACTATGATGAGGGGGCGGACGTCTTTCAGCAGGTAACCGTCTGGATCTACCCCAGCACCCCTCCCTCCAACCGCCCCCCTCTCCGTTCCCCCGCTCGCTCCCTCCATCCCCAAAGCCCTCATTTCCATGTTCATAGTTGCCTGTCAGCCTCGGCGCGGAGACACAGCATGCTAATTAGCTTGCAGGTCACGTTTTAAAGGAGAGATGAATCATTGAAATAAGGTAAATGAATCAGAGGTGGCTGACAGGCTCTCTGCATGGTTTTATTTACCCGCGGGGGCTCGTCGTCCGGCGGCCGTTTTAAGATCAGGCCACTTGGGGAGAGAGTTTGGGGTTTATATATATATACGTTAGTGTCGGATGACATTTAGTGAAGTACTCGCAAACACAAACGCTCATGTACCTTGCAATGGCTGTTTAGTCTTGATTTATTTAGATGAGCTCTCTTATCCATCCCACATACTGTACTCCTGACTCAGTCCATACACACCCTGCATACAGTACTCTGAAGGTATAATCCATATTATAAACTGAGTTTGTCCAGCCCCTCAATTCTGATTGGCCGAAAGTGGTGGTATATCAGACCGTATGTTACGGGTATTACTGTACTAATTACATTTGTAACCAGTTTATAATAGCGATAAGGCACCTCTGGGGTTTGTGGTATATGGCCAATATATCACGGTTAAGGGCTGTGTCCAGGCGCGTTGTGTCGCGCTGAGGAACCGTGGTATATGGGCCATATACCACGGCTAAGGGCTGTGTCCAGGCGCGTTGTGTCGCGCTGAGGAACCGTGGTATATTGTCCGTAGCAGCCACTGTCACTGCAGGCTGGCAGCTAGATAAACACCCGTGTGGGAGATTGATACGAGTCGGTTCTGCGCAACCAACCTCTTTCCCTGGGGTTGTCATTATTTTCCCAGGGTGCATCCATAGGTGGGCCGTGGGCGAAGCCCGTGTGGGCGTATGTGTGTGCATGTCACCGGGCTCCGGAGTTTCTTACAGTACATCACCGCCTGCTGTGTCACTCAGTGCAGACCTCGATACAGTGGGAAAACGACCGCCCCAACACATAAATAACATATTCCACATCGCCATAGCAACTCAGCACCAGAGAAACCCATAATAGAACTTTGGTTTCTTATCACTAACAGTCGTTTGCATGACAATAAACAGATGTGAAGCTTCCAACCGCCCATTACCATAGCCAATGAGCAATTAATCTGGGTTAAATACTCACCCCTGAGGTACGCCTCACACTCTCCACTCGAGCAATTATGCGATTACGGGCCTCTAAGATTAAAAGGACATGTAATTAAATGCAGATCACTTTGTCTAGCTTTTCTTTTGTTATAATGGAGAGAGTGCTAATGTAGCACTCCTAATGGGCGAATCACCTCTACGCTCCAGGGAGGATGCGGTGGGCTCGTTTCATGCAATTAAGAGAAATAACCTCTGTAACGATCCTCACTTTGTTCTCTGTGAGTTTGGACTGGGGAGGAGGTGGGAATAGACTGACTTTTTAGTTGATTTGAATTGCAGGAAGAGGGGTTTGAAAAGCAAACCGAGTGGAAAGAGAGAGAGACTGAGAAGCACACAGTGGAGAGGTATCGACACAAGTAGTCAGAGATATATCTAAGAGGGAAAGAGCAGTTCATTTTAGAGACAGAATCGGGCAAGACAGATACAGATTGAGGGAAAGATAGAGAGAGAAACAATTGAGAGAATACTTTTGAGAGAGAGGGAATATCGTTGAGCGGGAGAGAGAGAGATGACTGTTGAAAGAGAGGGAGGAGGCAGATACCTAACATAATAAGTACGCAGTGTGCATGCCTATCCATTCATTAGGCCTAATGGCCAGCCTGTGCAGAGGGAGAGTGTAGTAATTAGGTGTATGTTAGTGCCACCAGTGAGTTCTCTGCACCGTGCTCCTCCCTCCCTGGGTAGGTGGCCTCATGGCCAGTCACATCATGTGGTGGGCCCCCTGCTTGATCATAACACCACTGGGGAAAGGGAACTGTGTATAGGGGATGTTTTTGTTGGGGCAGTGGTATATATGCACGCGTCATGTAATTGGGGTTCTCACCACTTCTCTTGATTCTCTCTCTGCCTTTTCCAACTATGTCCCTCCCTCTCTCCTCTTACCTACTGTATCTATCCCTCCCTCCCTCCCTCTCTCTCTTCCTCCCTACTGTATCTATCCCTCCCTCCCTCCCTCTCTCTCTTCCTCCCTACTGTATCTATCCCTCCCTCCCTCCCTCCCTCTCTCTCTTCCTCCCTACTGTATCTATCCCTCCCTCCCTCCCTCTCTCTCTTCCTCCCTACTGTATCTATCCCTCCCTCCCTCTCTCTCTTCCTCCCTACTGTACCTATCCCTCCCTCCCTCTCTCTCTCCTCCTCCCTACTGTATCTATCCCTCCCTCCCTCCCTCTCTCTCTTCCTCCCTACTGTATCTATCCCTCCCTCCATCTCTCTCTCCTCCTACCTACTGTATCTATCCCTCCCTCCCTCCCTCCCTCCCTCTCTCTCTTCCTCCCTACTGTACCTATCCCTCCCTCTCTCTCTCCTCCTCCCTACTGTATCTATCCCTCCCTCCCTCTCTCTCCTCCTCCCTACTGTATCTATCCCTCCCTCCCTCTCTCTCTCTCCTCCTACCCACTGTATCTGTCCCCCTCCCTCTCTCTCTCTCTCTCCTCCTACCTACTGTATCTGTCCCCCGTCCCTCTCTCTCTCCTCCTACCTACTATATCTGTCCCCCCTCCCTCTCTCTCTGCTCCTACCTACTATATCTGTCCCCCGTCCCTCTCTCTCTCCTCCTACCTACTATATCTGTCCCCGTCCCTCTCTCTCTCCTCCTACCTACTATATCTGTCCCCCCTCCCTCTCTCTCTGCTCCTACCTACTATATCTGTCCCCCTCCCTCTCTCTCTCCTCCTACCTTCTATATCTGTCCCCCCTCCTTCTCTCTCTCTCCTCCTACCTACTATATCTGTCCCCCCTCCTTCTCTCTCTCTCCTCCTACCTACTATATCTGTCCCCCCTCCCTCTCTCTCTCCTCCTACCTTCTATATCTGTCCCCCCTCCTTCTCTCTCTCCTCCTACCTACTATATCTGTCCCCCCTCCTCCTCTCTCTCTCCTCCTACCTACTATATATGTCCCCCCTCCCTCTCTCTCTCTCCTACCTACTGTATCTATCACCAATCCTTTCCTCTCTTTTTCTCTCTCCCTCCATCTCCCTCTCTCTCTCTCTTTTTCTCTCTCTCTCTCTCCCTCTCTCTCTCCCCCTCCAGCTGAATATGAACTCAGCCCCTACCTTCATGCACTTCCCAGCTAAGGGGAAGCCTAAGAGGGCAGACACCTTTGACCTCCAGCGGATCGGCTTTGCCTCGGAGCAGCTGGCCAAGTGGATCGCAGACCGCACCGACGTACAGGTGAGAATTTAACATAATACAATTTAACATAATACACCTGTGATGATTGTACAGGTGACATAAGACCCGGGTTCAAATAGTATCTGTTTTCTGTCAGCTGCGCCTGATCGGGCTTGCCTGGAGCAATGGAGCTAATGGAATTGTCCCAAAAGTGCAAATGCCACCAATTTAGCAGGCTCAATCGAACGTTCAACATATTTGAAAGACAAACAAATACTCTTTAAACCCATGCCTGCCTATCACATTTTTATTTATTTTAAACTAAAAAAACCTTTTCTCCCCAATTTCGTGGTATCCAACTGTTCCAATCTATCTTGTCTCATCGCTACAACTCCCATACGGGCTCGGGAGAGACGAAGGTCGAAAGTCATGCGTCCTCCGAAACACAACCCAACCAAGCCGCACTGCTTCTTAACACAGCGCGCATCCAACCCGGAAGCCAGCCGCACCAATGTGTCGGAGGAAACACTGTGCACCTGGCAACCTTGGTTAGCGTGCACTGCCCCCGGCCCGCCACAGGAGTTGCTAGTGCGCGATGAGACAAGGATATCCCTGCCGGCCAAACCCTCCCTAACCCGGACGATGCTGGGCCAATTGTGTGTCGCCCCATGAACCTCCCGGTCGCGGCCGGCTGCGACAGAGCCTGGGCGCGAACCCAGGGTCTCTGGTGGCACAGCTAGCACTGCGATGCAGTGCCCTAGACCACTGCGCCATCCGGGAGGCCCCGCCTATCACATTTTAAAGCTTTTACAAAGTGCACACACAACTATTTACCTGTCACAAAACAGACAAGCATCACAAAAACATATCAGATATAATATTTGCAGCCAGAGGTTATCCTTTTTATAGCCTCGTCAGAGACGACATCATACGTTTCAGATCCGTCTTAGAGATGCAAGAAGGACAAGATCACTTTGAGCACAACCTTTTATACAGCCCAGAAAACACAATGACCAGCTAATGGCTGTGGTATCCAATGCTTTCTGTATGGCCCACTGCTCTCTGAGAATTCAACCTTTTATACAGCCCAGAAAACACAATGACCAGCTAATGGCTGTGCTATCCAATGCTTTCTGTATGGCCCACTGCTCTCTGAGAATTCAACCTTTTATACAGCCCAGAAAACACAATGACCAGCTAATGGCTGTGGTATCCAATGCTTTCTGTATGGCCCACTGCTCTCTGAGAATTCAACCTTTTATACAGCCCAGAAAACACAATGACCAGCTAATGGCTGTGGTATCCAATGCTTTCTGTATGGCCCACTGCTCTCTGAGAATTCAACCTTTTATACAGCCCTGAAAACACAATGACCAGCTAATGGCTGTGGTATCCAATGCTTTCTGTATGGCCCACTGCTCTCTGAGAATTCAACCTTTTATACAGCCCAGAAAACACAATGACCAGCTAATGGCTGTGCTATCCAATGCTTTCTGTATGGCCCACTGCTCTCTGAGAATTCAACCTTTTATACAGCCCTGAAAACACAATGACCAGCTAATGGCTGTGGTATCCAATGCTTTCTGTATGGCCCACTGCTCTCTGAGAATTCAACCTTTTATACAGCCCAGAAAACACAATGACCAGCTAATGGCTGTGCTATCCAATGCTTTCTGTATGGCCCACTGCTCTCTGAGAATTCAACCTTTTATACAGCCCTGAAAACACAATGACCAGCTAATGGCTGTGGTATCCAATGCTTTCTGTATGGCCCACTGCTCTCTGAGAATTCAACCTTTTATACAGCCCAGAAAACACAATGACCAGCTAATGGCTGTGCTATCCAATGCTTTCTGTATGGCCCACTGCTCTCTGAGAATTCAACCTTTTATACAGCCCTGAAAACACAATGACCAGCTAATGGCTGTGCTATCCAATGCTTTCTGTATGGCCCACTGCTCTCTGAGAATTCAACCTTTTATACAGCCCAGAAAACACAATGACCAGCTAATGGCTGTGCTATCCAATGCTTTCTGTATGGCCCACTGCTCTCTGAGAATTCAACCTTTTATACAGCCCTGAAAACACAATGACCAGCTAATGGCTGTGCTATCCAATGCTTTCTGTATGGCCCACTGCTCTCTGAGAATTCAACCTTTTATACAGCCCCGAAAACACAATGACCAGCTAATGGCTGTGGTATCCAATGCTTTCTGTATGGCCCACTGCTCTCTGAGAATTCAACCTTTTATACAGCACTGAAAACACAATGACCAGCTAATGGCTGTGGTATCCAATGCTTTCTGTATGGCCCACTGCTCTCTGAGAATTCAACCTTTTATACAGCCCTGAAAACACAATGACCAGCTAATGGCTGTGGTATCCAATGCTTTCTGTATGGCCCACTGCTCTCTGAGAATTCAACCTTTTATACAGCCCAGAAAACACAATGACCAGCTAATGGCTGTGCTATCCAATGCTTTCTGTATGGCCCACTGCTCTCTGAGAATTCAACCTTTTATACAGCCCAGAAAACACAATGACCAGCTAATGGCTGTGCTATCCAATGATTTCTGTATGGCCCACTGCTCTCTGAGAATTCAACCTTTTATACAGCCCTGAAAACACAATGACCAGCTAATGGCTGTGCTATCCAATGCTTTCTGTATGGCCCACTGCTCTCTGAGAATTCAACCTTTTATACAGCCCCGAAAACACAATGACCAGCTAATGGCTGTGGTATCCAATGCTTTCTGTATGGCCCACTGCTCTCTGAGAATTCAACCTTTTATACAGCCCTGAAAACACAATGACCAGCTAATGGCTGTGCTATCCAATGCTTTCTGTATGGCCCACTGCTCTCTGAGAATTCAACCTTTTATACAGCCCTGAAAACACAATGACCAGCTAATGGCTGTGCTATCCAATGCTTTCTGTATGGCCCACTGCTCTCTGAGAATTCAACCTTTTATACAGCCCCGAAAACACAATGACCAACTAATGGCTGTGGTATCCAATGCTTTCTGTATGGCCCACTGCTCTCTGAGAATTCAACCTTTTATACAGCCCTGAAAACACAATGACCAGCTAATGGCTGTGCTATCCAATGCTTTCTGTATGGCCCACTGCTCTCTGAGAATTCAACCTTTTATACAGCCCCGAAAACACAATGACCAGCTAATGGCTGTGGTATCCAATGCTTTCTGTATGGCCCACTGCTCTCTGAGAATTCAACCTTTTATACAGCCCTGAAAACACAATGACCAGCTAATGGCTGTGCTATCCAATGCTTTCTGTATGGCCCACTGCTCTCTGAGAATTCAACCTTTTATTTAGCCCTGAAAACACAATGACCAGCTAATGGCTGTGCTATCCAATGCTTTCTGTATGGCCCACTGCTCTCTGAGAATTCAACCTTTTATACAGCCCTGAAAACACAATGACCAGCTAATGGCTGTGCTATCCAATGCTTTCTGTATGGCCCACTGCTCTCTGAGAATTCAACCTTTTATACAGCCCTGAAAACACAATGACCAGCTAATGGATGTGGTATCCAATGCTTTCTGTATGGCCCACTGCTCTCTGAGAATTCAACCTTTTATACAGCCCAGAAAACACAATGACCAGCTAATGGATGTGGTATCCAATGCTTTCTGTATGGCCCACTGCTCTCTGAGAATTCAACCTTTTATTTAGCCCTGAAAACACAATGACCAGCCAATGGATGTGGTATCCAATGCTTTCTGTATGGCCCACTGCTCTCTGAGAATTCAACCTTTTATACAGCCCTGAAAACACAATGACCAGCCAATGGCTGTGCTATCCAATGCTTTCTGTATGGCCCACTGTTCTCTGAGAATTCCAATGAGGTTAGAAACTGTTATCCTTTATTAGATCTACGGCATCCATTAAGGCTTTTTAAAAGCCACCGTCCTCCATTACGGGGCGACGTCTCCCCCAGTCGCCCGTTAATCCTTTGGGTTCCACGTCGTCCTGCGGATTTGAAAAACGGCGGTTGACAGTGGACAGAATGCGACTGGTACACTTTATAATGTTTCATTGTCACATACACTGGATAGGTGCAGTGACATGTGTTGTTTTACAGGGTGGTGCAAAGCCCCTGGAGCATATTAGGGTTAAGTGCCTTGCTCAAGGGCGCGTCGACAGATTTTTCACCTTGTCGGCTCGTGTATTCGAACCAGCAATCTTTCGGTTACTGGCCCAATGCTCTAACGCGCGCACACACTCTCCCTCTCGGTTCCACAAGCAGACTGAATTATGGGATATGTGGTTCCCTTCATTTGAGCTAATCCAATAGCATTAGAAGGCATCGACCAACAAGACGACTCAGATCTGGGTTGTGTTCAAACTGAAGATAAAAAACAGACTGAAACAGTGAGGGGACTACCTGAACTTGTCCAAAATGAAATGCTCATTATCGTTTTCTGTTTCCCAAATGTTTTTCAACAGTATGTCCTAATGAATACAACCCTGGCCTACTAAAGCTCCACATGTAGATCTCTTTGTTTGAATGGGAATGTGACGTATCTTTTCATTACTGAGGGTATCCTATTCCCCAGTAATATCATATTATTATACTTGCTATGCCTCTATTGTAGCCTTCAACCTAATGCCACACTGCGCCCAAATCACATCTCACTGACAGGAACCCTTGTGTTATTCAACTAGGTGTAATTACATTGTGCTGAGCTATATCATTCTAAAATAGTTTTCTTTGATCAGACGAAAACTAACCGTCTCCCTCCCTCTTCCTCACCTCCTTTCACTGGATCTCCCTCCCTCTACCTCACCTCCTTTCACTGGATCTCCCTCCCTCTACCTCACCTCCTTTCACTGGATCTCCCTCCCTCTACCTCACCTCCTTTCACTGGGTCTCCCTCCCTCCCTCTAACTCACTTCCTTTCACTGGGTCTCCCTCCCTCCCTCTCCCTCACCTCCTTTCACTGGGTCTCCCTCCCTCTACCTCACCTCCTTTCACTGGGTCTCCCTCCCTCCCTCTAACTCACTTCCTTTCACTGGGTCTCCCTCCCTCCCTCTACCTCACCTCCTTTCACTGGGTCTCACTCGCTCCCTCTACCTTACCTCCTTTCACTGGGTCTCTCTACCTCTACCTCACTTCCTTTCACTGGGTCTCCCTCCCTCCCTCTACCTCACCTCCTTTCACTGGGTCTCCCTCCCTCCCTCTAACTCACTTCCTTTCACTGGGTCTCCCTCCCTCCCTCTAACTCACTTCCTTTCACTGGGTCTCCCTCCCTCCCTCTACCTCACCTCCTTTCACTGGGTCTCCCTCCCTCCCTCTACCTCACTTCCTTTCACTGGGTCTCCCTCCCTCCCTCTACCTCACTTCCTTTCACTGGGTCTCCCTCCCTCCCTCTACCTCACCTCCTTTCACTGGGTCTCACTCGCTCCCTCTACCTTACCTCCTTTCACTGGGTCTCTCTACCTCTACCTCACTTCCTTTCACTGGGTCTCCCTCCCTCCCTCTAACTCACTTCCTTTCACTGGGTCTCCCTCCCTCCCTCTACCTCACCTCCTTTCACTGGGTCTCCCTCCCTCCCTCTACCTCACCTCCTTTCACTGGGTCTCCCTCCCTCTACCTCACTTCCTTTCACTGGGTCTCCCTCCCTCCCTCTACCTCACCTCCTTTCACTGGGTCTCCCTCCCTCCCTCTACCTCACCTCCTTTCACTGGGTCTCCCTCCCTCCCTCCCTCTAACTCACTTCCTTTCACTGGGTCTCCCTCCCTCCCTCTACCTCACCTTCTTTCACTGGATCTCTCTCCCTCTACCTCACCTCCTTTCACTGGGTCTCTGTCCCTCCCTCCCTCTACCTCATCTCCTTTCACTGGGTCTCTCTACCTCACCTCCTTTCACTGGGTCTCTCTCCCTCTTCCTCACCACCTTTCACTCGGTCTCTCTCCCTCTACCTCACCTCCTTTCACTGGGTCTCCCTCCCTCTACCTCACCTCCTTTCACTGGGTCTCCCCCCTCTACCTCACCCCCCCTCCCCCGCTCTCCCCCTCCTCCTCTCTCCCCCTCCTCTCTCCTCCTCCTCCCCCCTCCTCCTCCTCTCCTTCCCTCCCCCTCCTCCTCCTTTCCCTCCTTACCCCTCTCTCCTCCTCCTCCTCTCCTCTCCCCCTCCTCTCCTTCCCTCCCCCTCCTCCTCTCCCTCCCTCCCCCTCTCTCCTCCTCTCCTCCTCCTCCTCCTCCTCTCCTCCCTCCCCTCCTCCTCCCCCCTCCTCCTCTTCTCCTTTACTCTCCTCCTCTCCCTCCCCCTCCTCCTCCTCTCCCTCCCTACCCCTCTCTCCTCCTCCTCTCCTCTCCCCCTCCTCTCCTTCCCTCCCCCTCCTCCTCTCCCTCCCTCCCCCTCTCTCCTCCTCTCCTCCTCCTCCTCCTCCTCTCCTCCCTCCCCTCCTCTCCCCCTCCTCCTCCTCTCCCCCCTCCCCCTCCTCCTCCTCTCCTCCCTCTCCTCTCCTCCTCCAGATCCGTGTGTTCCGCCCCCCTAACTACTCTGGCACCATAGCCTTGGCCCTGCTGGTGTCCCTGGTAGGAGGGCTGCTCTACCTCCGCAGGAACAACCTGGAGTTCATCTACAACAAGACTGGCTGGGCCATGGCCGCGCTGGTGAGAGAGGAGTACACCCACACCCCAGGGAGCACACCCACATCCCAGGGAGCACACCCACATCCCAGGGAGCACACCCACACACCAGGGAGCACACCCACACACCATGGAGCACACCCACACCCCACCTCAGCTCAATCACACCCCACCTCAGCTCAATCACACACACATACAAACATGTATGCATATGCAGACAGGCACACACACAATCACACACACAATGGACTGGTGAGAGCACAACACCCCTGAAGTAGGTAAGCAGAATGTCCCTATGAACGGTTCTCACAGCGTGATATTGTCTTTCCTAAGTGTTCCACATAATGGTTTCTTAGAACACTTACGTTAACAAGCTATTGATGAAGCTGCCCACACCCCACACGTTCTGCCCACCTAGGGGGAGGTGCAATACCATAGTTACATATATATATATATATATATATATATATATGGTTAGAAAGGCCTTTGTACTCAACTCAACTTCGGCAGAAAAGCACTTTGTGTACAGTCTATAAAGCAGTCTTTAAGGCAGTCTATAAGGCTATAAGGCAGGCTATAAGGCTATAAGGCAGTCTATAAGGCAGGCTATAAGGCTATAAGGCAGTCTATAAGGCAGTATATAAGGCAGTATATAAGGCAGTCTATAAGGCAGTCTATAAGGCAGTCTATAAGGTCCATACAGGTCTAAGGATCTTCATCAGATCACCCTGTTGCAGGAAATGTAAAACTTCCAGTGTATTTGAGGTTTAAAAAGGCTTCTGAAGTTTGTAATTTCCACTTTCAAACCTCAGACCTGATTTCCCTGGTGAAAAATGTTTCAACCCCCTACAAAAATGTCCATTAATTATAGTCCACTAAATAATTCAAACAGGCTCAAGTTAAGATCCTACATCTGTATGTGAAACAATATAATGTCAATTCTGCATTTCTTCAGTATCTTTGTGAACTACAACCAATGAGCGTGATCCAGCATGCTGGTCTGTCTTCATCAGCAGCAATGCTCTGACTGATAGTGAGGGCAGTACGAGGCAGAGTGGACGAGTGTCCTATGTGTAGACAGAGAGGGCTGTTATCCCATATGTTAAGAGACAGGGAGAAGGCTGAGGAAGCCACAGAGAGTATTGATCGTAAAGGGAGCAGCGGGCAAGTCACGGAGGTCAGGTTCAATGTGGGTTTTACCTCTCCTCTGCTCTGTTGGAGTGGCGAGATGGATCGATGTGGGTGTGCAGCCTCTCTCTCTCTCTCTCTCTCTCTCTCTCTCTCTCTCTCTCTCTCTGTCTCTCTCTCTCTCTCTCTCTCTGTCTCTAACTCTGTCTCTGTCTCTCTCTGTGACTGTGAAGAAATAGCAGCAGGAGTGTTGATGAGTGTAGCGTCATTTCTACCTGTAACTTTTAAACTTTGTTTTCTCTCTCTCTCTGTCTGTCTCTCTCTGTCTCCTCTGTCTGTCCGTCCGTCTCTCTCCCTCTCTCTCTTTTCCTCTCTCTCTCTCTCTTCCTCCCTCCCTCCCTCCCTCCCTCACTCAGTGTGTGGTGTTTGCCATGACATCAGGCCAGATGTGGAACCACATCCGCGGCCCACCTTACGCACACAAGAACCCCCAGAACGGCCAAGTGGTGAGTCTGTCCACCTCTACATCCACTCCTGATTGATGTTTTTCTGGGGCTGTAAACACTGAGTGGAAAAAACATTAGGAACACCTGCTGTTTCCATGACACAGACTGACCAGGTGAAAGCTATGATCCCTTGATGATGTCACTTGTTAAATCCACTTCAATCAGTGTAGATGAAGGGGAGGAGACAGGTTAAAGAAGGATTTCTGAGCCTTGAGGCAATTGAGACATGGATTGTGTATGTGTGTCATTCAGAGGGTGAATGGGCAAGACAACAGATTTAAGTGCCTTTGAACAGGGTATGGTAGTAGGTGCCAGACACAGCGGTTTGTGTCACGAACTGCAATGCCACTGGGTTTTAAAACCTGAACAGTTTCCTGTGTGTACCAAGACTGGTCCACCACCCAAAGGACATCCAGACAACTTGACACAGCTGTGGGAAGCCTTGGAGTCAACATGGACCACCATCCTTATTGAACGCTTACAACACCTTGTAGAGTCCGTTCTGAGGGTGAAAGGGAGTGGGGAGCGTCTTACAACACCTTGTAGAGTCCATGTTCTGAAGAACTGAGGCTGTTCTGAGGGTGAAAGGGAGTGGGGAGCGTCTTACAACACCTTGTAGAGTCCATGTTCTGAAGAACTGAGGCCGTTCTGAGGGTGAAAGGGAGTGGGGAGCGTCTTACAACACCTTGTAGAGTCCATGTTCTGAAGAACTGAGGCCGTTCTGAGGGTGAAAGGGAGTGGGGAGCGTCTTACAACACCTTGTAGAGTCCATGTTCTGAAGAACTGAGGCTGTTCTGAGGGTGAAAGGGAGTGGGGAGCGTCTTACAACACCTTGTAGAGTCCATGTTCTGAAGAACTGAGGCCGTTCTGAGGGTGAAAGGGAGTGGGGAGCGTCTTACAACACCTTGTAGAGTCCATGTTCTGAAGAACTGAGGCTGTTCTGAGGGTGAAAGGGAGTGGGGAGCGTCTTACAACACCTTGTAGAGTCCATGTTCTGAAGAACTGAGGCTGTTCTGAGGGTGAAAGGGAGTGGGGAGCGTCTTACAACACCTTGTAGAGTCCATGTTCTGAAGAACTGAGGGCGTTCTGAGGGTGAAAGGGAGTGGGGAGCGTCTTACAACACCTTGTAGAGTCCATGTTCTGAAGAACTGAGGCCGTTCTGAGGGTGAAAGGGGGTTCAACTCAATATTAGGAAGGCGTTCTTAATGTTTTGTACACTCAATGTTGGCTATTGGCTTTTCACTCTTTCCCTCTCCTCTCATCCCTCCTCTCATCCCCCCTCTCATCCCTCCTCTCATATCCCTCCTCTCATCCCTCCTCTCATATCCCTCCACTCATCCCTCCTCTCATCCCTCCTCTCATATCCCTCCACTCATCCCTCCTCTCATCCCTCCTCTCATCCCTCCACTCATCCCTCCTCTCATCCCTCCTCTCATCCCTCCTCTCATCCCTCCTCTCATATCCCTCCACTCATCCCTCCTCTCATCCCTCCTCTCAACCCTCCTCTCATATCCCTCCACTCATCCCTCCTCTGATCCCTCCTCTCATCCCTCCTCTCATATCCCTCCACTCATCCCTCCTCTCATCCCTCCTCTCATCCCTCCTCTCATATCCCTCCACTCATCCCTCCTCTCATCCCTCCTCTCATCCCTCCTCTCATCCCTCCTCTCATATCCCTCCTCTCATATCCCTCCTCTCATCCCTCCTGTCATCCCTCCTCTCATCCCTCCTCTCATCCCTCCTCTCATCCCCCTCTTCTGTGTACGTCGCCACGTCTAGAAATGAAGCGATGGGAAACGCTGACTTGTTTTCCCCAGTGAAAGACGGGACAGAGACGTCTCTCATTGAGCTCCATGTGTGAAATCAAGATGGAACTTTCTGAGTGTCAGACCTGACCTCTCAATGACACCGTAACCCGGTACAGTCACTGAATTAGCCACGGTCTTTTCAATTAGCACCTCAATAACCTAGAGGATAATAGGCTTTCACACTGTGGTGAAATCCTTAACGCTGTTCCACTGGAGCAAAAAGTGTTGAGACTTGGTCAGAATGAGTCACACACACACACACACACACACACACACACACACACACACACACACACACACACACACGTGTCATAGGTGGAGAAATGTAAATAAAGCCCTATACCATAAGCACTGTCAGACAGGTGGTAACCACAAGGTTGTTATGTCTGATCTGAGTACTGTTCTTATTGCTCTTACTCTTGATCTCCAGTCTGTAGTGCTCTCGTCTATACTGGTCTCAGATCAGTGTTAAAGCCATCTATGGCGCTCTAAGCCCCACCCTGGAGAAGGGTTTCTGGGGATGGGGGGGGGGTCGTAAAAGACCCCACCTGGAGCTGTGTGTGTGTGTGTGTGTGTGTGTGTGTGTGTGTGTGTGTGTGTGTGTGTGTGGATTTGTGTGTGTGTGGATTTGTGTGTGTGTGCATGGATTTGTGTGTGCGTGTGTGTGTGCGCGCAGACCTGAGCATGGGTGTAATTATATGTGTGTGTGTGTGTGCATGGATTTGTGTGTGTGTGTGAGCGGCCAGCTGGGAGTCACAGTGGCTTTATGTCAGTCCAGAGACATGTCAGGGTTGCTGTGTCCCAGACACTCAGACGGTTGTATGTCGACGTTTCCCGTCTGGACGATTACGAGGAGACTCGGCTAGGAAATACAGTTTATGAGGGGGAGAAGGCCATGACACACACACACACTCCCACACGGACAGACACACGCACACTCCCATACGTACAGACACACACACACACACACAGACAGACACACACACTCCCACACGGACAGACACACGCACACTCCCATACGTACAGACACACACACACACACAGACAGACACACACACTCCCACACGGACAGACACACACACACACACACTCCCACACGGACAGACACACACTCACTCCCACACGGACAGACACACACACACACAGACAGGGACAGACACACACACACACACACACACTCCCACACGGACAGACACACACACACTCCCACACGGACAGACACGCACACACTCCCACACGGACAGACACACACTCCACACGGGCAGACACACACTCCCACACGGACAGACACACACACTCCCACACGGACAGACACACACACTCTCACACGGAGAGACACACACACTCCCACACGGACAGACACACACACACTCCCACACGGACAGACACACACACACTCCCACACGGACAGACACACACACACACAGACAGGGACAAGTAAAAACATGTTGTTTGACTCTTTAGATCCAGTTTGATATGTTAGTTCTAAACCATCTATAAGATATATATACAGTGGGGCAAAAAAGTATTTAGTCAGCCACCAATTGTGCAAGTTCTCCCACTTAAAAAGATGAGAGAGGCCTGTAATTTTCATCATAGGTGCACTTCAACCAGAAAATCACATTGTAGAATTTTTCTGAATTTATTTGCAAATTATAGTGGAAAATAAGTATTTGGTCACCTATAAACAAGCAAGATTTCTGGCTCTCACAGACCTGTAACTTCTTCCTCTGTCCTCCACTCGTTACCTGTATTAATGGCACCTGTTTGAACTTGTTATCAGTATAAAAGACACCTGTCCACAACCTCAAACAGTCACACTCCAAACTCCACTATGGCCAAGACCAAAGAGCTGTCAAAGGACACCAGAAACAAAATTGTAGACCTGCACCAGGCTGGGAAGACTGAATCTGCAATAGGTAAGCAGCTTGGTTTGAAGAAATCAACTGTGGGAGCAATTATTAGGAAATGGAAGACATACACATAATCTCCCTCGATCTGGGGCTCCACGCAAGATCTCACCCCGTGGGGTCAAAATGATCACAAGAACGGTGAGCAAAAAATCCCAGAACCACACGGGGAGACCTAGTGAATGACCTGCAGAGAGCTGGGACCAAAGTAACAAAGCCTACCATCAGTAACACACTACGCCGCCAGGGACTCAAATCCTGCAGTGCCAGACGTGTCCCCCTGCTTAAGCCAGTACATGTCCAGGCCCGTCTGAAGTTTGCTAGAGAGCATTTATTTGGATGATCCAGAAGAAGATTGGGAGAATGTCATATGGTCAGATGAAACCAAAATATAACTTTTTGGTAAAAACTCAACTTGTCGTGTTTGGAGGACAAAGAATGCTGAGTTGCATCCAAAGAACACCATACCTACTATGAAGCATGGGGGTGGAAACATCATGCTTTGGGGCTGTTTTTCTGCAAAGGGACCAGGACGACTGATCCGTGTAAAGGAAAGAATGAATGGGGCCATGTATCGTGAGATTTTGAGTGAAAACCTCCTTCCATCAGCAAGGGCAAAGTCCGTGAAAGTCCGTGTTGCCCAGCAACAGCCCCAAAACATCACTGCTCTAGAGGAGATCTGCATGGAGGAATGGGCCAAAATACCAGCAACAGTGTGTGAAAACCTTGTGAAGACTTACAGAAAACATTTGACCTCTGTCATTGCCAACAAAGGGTATATAACAAACTTTTGTTATTGACCAAATACTTATTTTCCACCATAATTTGCAAATAAATTCATTACAAATCCTACATTGTGATTTTCACATTTTCTTCTTCTCATTTTGTCTGTCATAGTTGAAGTGTACCTATGATGAAAATTACAGGCCTCTCTCATCTTTTTAAGTGGGAGAACTTGCACAATTGGTGGTTGACTAAATACTTTTTTGCCCCACTGTATATATAAAATATCTGTTTCTCCCAACAGTCAGAAAAGCAATATAGCATTAGGTGGTGGAATAGATGGATGTAACATTGGAATGGCACATTAAGAGATGGACAGAAAGATCGATAAATATTTTTTCTTCTCCTGTAGTCGGTTTTCTGAGAAAGAGAGGGAGAGCTTGACACACAGTTAGAGGATTAGAAGAAAAATAGGTTCTCCTCTTGAAGAGTCGGTTTTCAGACAGACAGACAGACAGACAGACAGACAGACAGACAGACAGACCAGAATGAAAGGAGCATTGGGATGACAATTAAGAGGAAGAGATAATTACTAATGGGCTAAAAATTGTTAAACGACACATTATGTGTCATTTGTGGGGTGTGAACAGAGTGAGAAGATGGTGGACTGTATCAGAGGCTGTAGGGTGGGTTGGTTCTTCTGTCCTTGTGGGGACCTATATTCCCCACAAGGATAGTAAAATGTGACCAACCGCCTCGATTCGGTCTTATGTAGCAAAATTTGAAATTGTGTTTTTTACATTGGATAAAAGTAGAGACTAGAAAATGGTATATCATACACTGCAGTTGAGGGACAATGGGAAAGTAATTCTGCTTTGAAAGTTGATAAACTTGTAACCTCACTTTTGAGAAAATGGCCCTTGAATATTTTGGTACACCTAGTGGAGAGCTCTTCTTTGTCCATGTCGATTCTGCATCGTTCACACCCTCTTAAGCTTTAGCCCCACCCATCTCTTTAAGGATTCACATGTGCGGTCATGTGGCAAACATACGCTACAGTATATCTATTCAAATCTATGTTTATTTGTCACATGCTCAGGATACAGAAGGTGGAAACAGTACAGTTGTAGTACTTGCATAGTAGCAATATCAAAAACACAAAGTGTCCAGATAAAAAATATTTGATAAATATTTTCTCGTTGTTAGATGATGCTCACCTGACACACTTGTCTAAATTGATGGGTCATGTGAAGGAAATGCTATAACCAACCCCCAGCCACATCTAGCTAAGTGGATGGATCACTATTGTCTGGACATGCACACATATTCATGAAATACAATAGGTGTCCGTAATCCCCCCCAGACACACCTGGCTAGTTTGATGGGTCATGTAATAATCCGGCCGAAGTGGAGTCTTTTGTTTAGACATGTAGCTAGCTAGCTAAACAATGAACCGGCATAACCTCAACTAATACTGCTACCAATACAAACATTGTCATAGCTGTGGTATGAACCTGCAGGTAGCTAAAGCTAACAAATTAGTATCAATGGTAACTAGCTAACGTTAGGCTATAACTAGCAATGCAAATTGCTAGCTACCGAACAGTATGCTTTAACTTGCAATAAAAAAAGGACTTCCTGACAAAATTAGAAACGCAGATCTGGAAAATGTCGCTAGACTTTTACCCGTATCCATGGATGAACGCTTCAGGGCAGATTGGAACCATTTAACGTTTTGTTTGTAGCTACATCTTGTTTGGCCAGCGTTGTGTCAAGTCACTCGGTTCACATTGACCGTTCTCGTGTGCAGAAAGTAGCCCATCACTCCTACTGATCTGTCGATAGCGCCTGCTACATTCAGGGCATCAAATGTTGAGAAAAGTAGCAAAACGTTTGTAGTTCTCTGGCTAACGTTATATCTTTCAGAAACGGCACAGTAGAAAGGACTGTCAACACATACTATTACAGCTCACGTTATAGACAGAAGCGGCTACATGGCAAACCAATCCAAACTCATCTCCTTACATGTCCAGCCCATCCATTATCTCAGCCAATCATGGCTTGTGGGAAGGTTCCTGACTTTTTCCGTGGCTAAACCAACCAGGCTCCTAATGTAACAATTTGATTTGTATTTATGAACAGAGAACAGATGTCACTAAGGTTCTGCCTAGCAACAGAGATGCATGCATTGGCTGTTCAGACGTGTAGGAGGAAACTCGGTATAGGAGAAAGGGTTAAATATCAGTGCTTGTGTGAATGTCTTTTGTCTTACTCAGCTGTATCGACCCAATGGGTGAATAAACTTGGTTTGAGCTTTATGAAGCGTCCGTGAGTTTTAATAGGTTCATTTAGAACCTAACAGGTGTTAGGTTTAGTGTTAGGTTTAGGGGTGAGGGAAAATAGGATTTGGAATGGAAATCAATTTTAGGTTTCCACGAGCATAGAAGAACAAAAGTGTGTGTGTGTGTGTGTTTTTTTATCAGCTTCTGCAGTTCCAACAGATTTTTCAGACTACAAAGGGAAGCCAACCAAACCCTAAGCATCTGTTGTTGTTACTGTGCTTATTTACTGGGAAAATATTATCCTTGTCGAAAGGCAACCAAAAACTAAAAATAGTACTCTCAAACTACAGGGTGTTTTTCCAGAAAGATTTACCGGTCATCATTTATAGTTGTGCATCGGAGTGTGAAATTAAAAAAACAGAGAGAAAAACATTTAGTGGAGAGGGAGGAGAGAAGAAACGGTGCCTTGATTACCAAACTAAAAGCTACATTTGCATGAAATGATCCTCTTGTCAGACTACTGGATGTCCTTTCTGCTTTTTTCTTCCCCCTCTTTCTCTCCTCCCTCCTTCTTCTGGCCCATCCAATCTTCTCTCCCTTATCACCCTCTCCCTTCATCTCTGGCCGGGCTCTAAACCCTTTGGAGAGAGAGAGAAGGAGAGGGAGGGAGACCAGGGTTGTTTGGGTAGTAAAAGCGACTGATGCGGTTGGCCAGTCGGTTCAGCCTGTGCAGAAAAGTTCATGGGCGACTGGAGCTGTTTGACGACACAGAGAAGAGAGAGAGTGAGAGAAGAAAGAGGGAGAGAGAAGAGAGAGAGAGTGAGAGAAGAAAGAGGGAGAGAGAAGAGAGAGAGAGAGAGAAATAGACCTCTTAAAATCCTGTCTGCTTTTCTCTGTTTCCCTCTCTTACTATCCCCCTACTCTCGCGCTCTTTTACCTCTCGCTCTTTCTCTCACCTCCCCTTCTCTTTATCTCACCCCCCCTCTCTTTCTCTCACCTCCCCCTCTCTTTCATACACCTCCCCCCTCTCTTTCTCTCACCTCCCCTCTCTCTTTCTCTCACCTCCCCTCTCTCTTTCTCTCACCTCCCCTCTCTCTTTCTCTCACCTCCCCTCTCTCTTTCTCTCACCCCCCCTCTCTTTCTCTCACCTCCCCCTTCTCTTTCATACACCTGACCTCTCTTTCTCTCACCTCCCCTCTCTCTTTCTATCACCTCCCCTCTCTTTCTCTCACCTCCCCCTCTCTCTCTCACCTTCCCCCTCTCTTTCTCTCACCTTCCCCCTCTTTCTCTCCCCTCCCCCTCTCTTTCTCTCACCTCCCATTCTCTTTCTCTCACCTCCCCCTCTCTTTCATACTCCTCCCCCCTCTCTTTCTCTCACCTACCCCTCTCTTTCTCTCACTTCCCCCTCTCTTTCTCTCACTTCCCCCTCTCTTTCTCTCACCTCCCCCTCTCTTTCTCTCACCTACCCCTCCCTTTCTCTCACCTCCCCTCTCTCTTTCTCTCACCTCACCTCCCCTCTCTCTCTCCCCCTCTCTCTCTCTCTCCTACTCTCTCTCTCTCTCCTACTCTCTCTCTCTCTCCTACTCTCTCTCTCACCATCTCTCTCTCTCCTACTCTCTCTCTTACCATCTCTTAACATCTATCTATCTCTCTCTCTATCTGAACAGAAAGGTACACCACAAACCAGGCTGGTCTGTATCCATACAGCCCTCTCTGCCCACAGTCATTTTTTGTTGTATTTTTGTCTGCAGGCAGTTGGCTACCAGACAGGATAATAACATTATAAAAAATGGCCCAATCCTGGAGGAGTATATTGAAAGAATTTGTCAATTGATGAATGGGAACCAAACAGGACTAAACTAGATGAAATTGTATCTGCTCGGTGCCCAAGAACTGCTCTTGAGGATCCCGGATAATGAGAGATGTTGGTGACTAAACAAAGGCCATTTGTTAGTCTATGCGCAGTTTGAGATCCTCCAGGAAGTGACTTTGCAGTTGAAGGCCACCCAGGGTTCTGCAGGCTACCATTTAGTAAATCACTTATCCTTATAACTTCTTCTATGTGTGATTTAAAAATATACCAGGACATACATCTGGTATATTAGAAGCAATTAGAGGTACCATGAATGCCTTATAAAATCATTTTTATTTACAGGAAGATTGACCAGACAGATCACCATTTTCTGTTCACTATAATGTTGGGGCCTGTTTTCTGCTAACAATTCCTGCAGTATCGCGGTCAGCCTTGAACTTCCTTGGCTTCAATGAGAGGGCGCAGTCGTTCTCCCTTGGGTCAAAAGGAGATCTCCAACTGCCGTTCAAGAGAACCAATTTCGCATCCAGGAACTTAAACTGTGGCATTAGATTGAACCAAAATGGCTGAAGCACTCAGTGACTAGCCTTTCGCTCCAAAATGGTGTACCCAAGCAGTTCCAGAGGGGGATGCTCGAAGTAGACGTTGCCACTTACCACAGATCAGATTATATTAACCCCAATCTGAACCTTAACTATGAGGGAGGTGAAACAATATCTGACCCCGTATCTGTGGTTTGGTGGAACGTCACCTCAGCAGCCTAACAGACAGTCAGAAAAGGATGTTCAGAGCCCTGAGGACCTTCTTCTGTTGACCCCTTAGAAATATGTTTTACTTCAACGTTTCATCTGGGTGTTTTAGAGTTCCCCCTGACTGGATCCATCTGTGAAACCGAGACGCTGGGGCGGCTATCTCCTCTGCCTACACATCAGCCACGCCTCACATCCCTTTCCCAAATCATCCCAACCCATTACTTCATTAAGTTTGGCTGCAAACAACCTCCTCCGCCCTGCTTCCCAAAGAAACGACTCAAGTATATATAAATCTCATCTTTTTTTCATAATCCGAGCAGACCGTTGTCACTTTTATTGCATTTTAGCAAATATTTAGGTTTTCTCCCGGAGATGTTCGTGGGGGGGGGGGGGGCTGGGTCTATATTAAGTGAATTGAACTGTGAACCAAAGCATGAAACACATATTTCTATTTTGGGCCCTTTTCCAGGATGCTTAGCTCTCCATTCCAAGGGACTGGAGCATTAAAAATGAATCTTTGTGGCGAACGAGCGCCTTAATTAAGAATGGGGAGACCTAGGAGGGATGGAGAGAGGAAGAAAACAGAAGGAGAAAAACAAGCTGAAAAACAAACGCTGATTAACTGTGAATGAATCACTTTGATGGAAAACGTTTCCTTACGGGGACCGGCAGTAGAAAACAACTAAAGGCTCGCCGGGAGCAAGAGGTTTATTATTTATGAAGCTTCTTTTTTTAATTCTAAATATGTGAATATTTTTTTCTAGATATTTATTTTTATGTGTGCTAGTGCTGGGCTGGAGCAAAACCCCTTCACACCCACCAGCTTCCCAACCCAGAGAGGAGCCTTTTCTACTGTCTGGCACCGATGTTTTTTTACTGAGGTCTGAAGTAGATGATCAAAAGTGCTTCTCTATCGACAGTGGTTGCTAGGGCGGGAGAAAAATCTCCTTAGCAACCCCTCCACCTGTCAATCATTCCCGGAACTCTCAACACAATTGGCTATCGTCTTCCCCCGTTCACCTTAATGCACTTTAACCCACTGGCTCCGTGTCTGTATCCATCTACCCACCCCTCTGTGGTCGCATCACTTCCTCCTCTCTCTCCCAGGCCATCTGTCTCCGAGCCCAGAGATTGAATCAATACGGCTGCATGTGTCAGCGGTATTGCTATATTGAATTTATGTGAGGTTCTTATTGAAATATTATAATGTGGCTGTATGAATTCCAGGCCTCCTGCTCAGCATACAGGGGCGCTGGCAGAATACAGCGTAACGTTTTATGGCCCGGCTAATATTGGCCCCGGGAAAATCTCAGGGTTATGTGGACAATGACTTATGAGGGTAGCGAGGACTCTCTGGGACTTTAACGCCACGTTTGAGACGTGCGGCGCTAGTGTCCTTATTGTAGTGTGTGTGTGTGTGTGTGTGTGTGTGTGTGTGTGTGTGTGTGTGTGTGTGTGTGTGTGTGTGTGTGTGATGTTTCAGGCGATATATTATATGATTATTGTGGTAGTGGTGATGATGATAACAGTGATGATGACAGTGAGGATGGTGATCTGGCATTGATAATAGTGACATTATGATGGTTGATGATAAGAATGTGGAAGGTTGACAACTTTTCCAGATACCTTAGGATAGGACAGACAGACTATTTAGGTATTTTCACTGACAGACAGGAATCCAAACATACTCCATTCATCTGAACTGTGTTTTCTCTTTCTCTCTCTCTGTTTCTCTCTGTTTCTCTCTCTCTGTTTCTTTCTCTCTCTGTCTCTGCCTCTCTCTCTGTCTCTGCCACTCTCTCTCTGTCTCTGCCGCTCTCTCTCTGTCTCTGCCACTCTCTCTCTGTCTCTGCCTCTCTCTCTGTCTCTGCCACTCTCTCTCTGTCTCTGCCTCTCTCTCTCTCTCTCTCTCTCTCTGTGTCTCTGCCTCGCTCTCGCTCTCTCTCTCTCTCTCTCTCTCTCTCTGTGTCTCTGCCTCTCTATGTCTCTGCCTCTGTCTCTGCCTCGCTCTCTGTCTCTGCCTCTGTCTCTGTCTCTGCCTCTCTCTCTGTCTCTACCTCTGCCTCTGTCTCTGCCTTTCTCTGTCTGTCTCTCTCTCTGTCTCTACATCTGTCTCTGCCTCTCTCTCTGTCTCTACCTCTGTCTCTGTCTCTGCCTCTCTCTCTGCCTCTCTCTCTGTCTCTGTCTCTGCCTGTCTCTGCCTGTCTCTCTCTTTGGCTCACGCACTCACTCCCTCACGCACTCACGCACTCACTCACTCACTCACTCACTCACTCACTCACTCACTCACTCACTCACACACGCACACACACACATGCACGTTTTCTCACTCACAACGGGCCAGGCTCTGTGCAATATCGATCCTATACACCAGGCTTCCTACTGACTCCTGAACAATGCCTCCGCTGTAGACCACATTCCGACTCTTATCTGAGGAATGCTACAGTGTCTGTCTGGAGACCAGTAAATGGGAAGACAGTGGAGAGGTACAGCTCACATGCATTTCACTCAGTGTCCACTGAATAGAATACAGGGGTCAGTAATGGGTGATGTGGTGGCATTGTAACCTGTTAGAATACAGGGGTCAGTAATGGGTGATGGGGTGGCATTGTAACCTGTTAGAATACAGGGATCAGTAATGGGTGATTGGTGAACTTCCTCCTCCTTCCTTCTACCCCGTATACAATTAGTATAATTAACAATCATCTCTTTCGCTTTGCTTCTCGCCAACCAAAACACACTCTCTCTGTTTCTCCCTGTTCCCTACTCCGCCTCTCCTTTCTGCTTGGTTAACTCCTCATTTATCTGGCTCCTCGAGCCACGTCTTTTGACCTTTGAAGACAGAGGCCGCGGAAACATTGGGTAAAAACAATGAACAGAATCATTTGTTAAAGGTTACCACACGGCACCCCATTAGGCACCAGCCGTGGCTCTCTGGGAAACTATTTGTTTTTGGAGTGCCCTCTGGAAAATAACAACTCAACCGTGTTTGACTAGATGCTTTCTTTTTCTGAAGCTCTGAGTGGGAGCTCGCGGTCATTTACCAGCTTTTCGATACATCTGCGGGTGTTTGGAATGTCGGACTGTTGAGACGAGATGGAGAACGGGACGTGTGTAGATGGAGAACGGGACGTTTGGAGATGGAGAACGGGACGTGTGTAGATGGAGAAGAGGACATGTGTAGATGGAGAAGAGGACGTGTGTAGGTGGAGAACGGGACGTTTGGAGATGGAGAACGGGACGTGTGGAGATGGAGAACGGGACGTGTGGAGATGGAGAACGGGACGTTTGGAGATGGAGAACGGGACGTGTGTAGATGGAGAACGGGACGTGTGTAGATGGAGAACGGGACGTGTGTAGATGGAGAACGGGACGTGTGTAGACGGAGAACGGGACGTGTGTAGATGGAGAACGGGCGTTTGGAGACGGAGAACGGGACGTGTGTAGATGGGGAACGGGACATGTGGAGACGGAGAACGGGACGTGTGTAGATGGAGAAGAGGACGTGTGTAGATGGAGAACGGGACGTGTGTAGATGGAGAACGGGACGTGTGTAGATGGAGAACGGGACGTGTGGAGATGGAGAACGGGACGTTTGGAGACGGAGAACGGGACGTGTGTAGATGGAGAACGGGACGTGTGGAGACGGAGAACGGGACTTGTGTAGATGGAGAACGGGACGTGTGTAGGTGGAGAACGGGACGTGTGTAGACGGAGAACGGGACGTGTGTAGATGGAGAAGAGGACGTGTGTAGATGGAGAACGGGACGTGTGTAGGTGGAGAACGGGACGTGTGTAGACGGAGAACGGGACGTGTGTAGATGGAGAAGAGGACGTGTGTAGATGGAGAACGGGACGTGTGGAGATGGAGAACGGGACGTGTGGAGATGGAGAAGAGGACGTGTGGAGATGGAGAACGGGACGTGTGTAGGTGGAGAACGGGACGTGTGGAGACGGAGAACCGGACGTGTGTAGATGGAGAACGGGACGTGTGTAGGTGGAGAACGGGACGTGTGTAGACGGAGAACGGGACGTGTGTAGATGGAGAAGAGGACGTGTGTAGATGGAGAACGGGACGTGTGGAGATGGAGAACGGGACGTGTGGAGATGGAGAAGAGGACGTGTGGAGATGGAGAACGGGACGTGTGTAGATGGAGAACGGGACGTTTGGAGACGGAGAACGGGACGTGTGTAGATGGAGAACGGGACGTGTGGAGACGGAGAACGGGACGTGTGTAGATGGAGAACGGGACGTTTGGAGACGGAGAACGGGACGTGTGTAGATGGAGAACGGGACGTGTGGAGATGGAGAACGGGACGTGTGTAGATGGAGAACGGTTCATGTATAGATGGAGAACGGGACGTTTGGAGATGGAGAATGGGACATGTGTAGATGGAGAACGGGACGTGTGTAGACGAGGACGTGTGTAGATGGAGAACGGGACGTGTGTAGATGGAGAACGGGACGTGTGGAGACGGAGAACGGGACGTTTGTAGGTGGAGAACGGGACGTGTGTAGATGGAGAACAGGACGTGTGTAGATGGAGAAGAGGACGTGTGTAGGTGGAGAACGGGACGTTTGGAGACGGAGAACGGGACTTGTGGAGACGGAGAACGGGACGTGTGTAGGTGGAGAACGGGACGTGTGGAGACGGAGAACGGGACGTGTGGAGACGGAGAACGGGACGTGTGTAGGTGGAGAACGGGACGTTTGTAGGTGGAGAACGGGACGTGTGTAGGTGGAGAACGGGACGTGTGGAGACGGAGAACGGGACGTGTGTAGATGGAGAACGGGACGTGTGTAGACAGAGAACGGGACGTGTGGAGACGGAGAACGGGACGTGTGTAGACGGAGAACGGGACGTGTGGAGATGGAGAACGGGACGTGTGGAGATGGAGAACGGGACGTGTGGAGACGGAGAACCGGACGTGTGTAGATGGAGAACGGGACGTGTGTAGACAGAGAACGGGACGTGTGGAGACGGAGAACGGGACGTGTGTAGACGGAGAACGGGACGTTTGTAGATGGAGAACGGGACGTGTGGATACGGAGAACGGGACGTGTGGAGACGGAGAACGGGACGTGTGGAGACGGAGAACGGGACGTGTGGAGACGGAGAACGGGACGTGTGTAGGTGGAGAACGGGACGTGTGGAGACGGAGAACCGGACGTGTGTAGATGGAGAACGGGACGTGTGTAGACAGAGAACGGGACGTGTGGAGACGGAGAACGGGACGTGTGTAGACGGAGAACGGGACGTTTGTAGATGGAGAACGGGACGTGTGGATACGGAGAACGGGACGTGTGGAGACGGAGAACGGGACGTGTGGAGACGGAGAACGGGACGTGTGGAGATGGAGAACGGGACGTGTGTAGATGGAGAACGGGACGTGTGTAGATGGAGAACGGGACGTGTGGAGACGGAGAACGGGACGTGTGGAGATGGAGAACGGGTGTATATGGAATCCTAAAGAGACGTTTCCTCAGTGTTCAGGGTCTATATGCATGAGAAGAAAAAAGACAATTGAAAATACATTTGTTTGGTAGTTTTGAGAGAAGGTCTCCATTTATTTACAGGGGTACCTTAGCTGGTGTCTCCCACTGTAGATTGAGCCGTCAATTGATGCATCTTGTCTATGCTTCTATCTCTGTAGTAAAAGGTTAAACCCGTAGTTTTCTAGGAATATGTTAACACAGAATACCTGGGAGCTATTATAAATGTCATTAGAATGTTCTAGACCTTGTCAAGACTACGTGAGAGTTGATCTATGTGTTTCCATGAACATGGACTGACCAGGTGAATCCAGGTGAAAAGCTATGATCCCTTATTGATGTCACTTATTAAATCCACTTCAATCAGTGTAGATCGGTGGTCACCCACCTTTTTTGAGTTGAGACCACTTTCTGAGTCAAACTGCAAGCCAGTTTTTTGTTGTTAACGTGACTTAACAAAAACGTTAGCCTATGTAACATGAACCTATTCAAAACAGTACTGTAGTAATGGGGTTGGTGCAGTAGGCTATAGGCCCAATATATTACATGCAATGTTCTTCTCAGATCATCTATTTCAACATGTGAGGTAGGCTATATGATCACACCGGTAATAGATCAGCTGTTGTATTACCTGTGAGGCACAGCATACATTAAAAAAACATTTTTTTTACTGGGTTGATGGTACCTGCATCTGATGGTCAGGCTCTCCCCTTCCTCCTCTGACACTGACCAAAAAGGGACACCGTCATTCATCTGATGGTCAGGCTCTCCCCTTCCTCCTCTTCTGACCAAAAAGGGACACTGTCATCCATCTGATGGTCAGGCTCTCCTCTTCCTCCTCTGACCAAAAAGGGACACCGTCATCCATCTGATGGTCAGGCTCTCCCCTTCCTCCTCTGACACTGACCAAAAAGGGACACTGTCATCCATCTGATGGTCAGGCTCTCCCCTTCCTCCTCTGACACTGACCAAAAAGGGACACCGTCATCCATCTGATGGTCAGGCTCTCCCCTTCCTCCTCTGACACTGACCAAAAAGGGACACTGTCATCCATCTGATGGTCAGGCTCTCCCCTTCCTCCTCTGACACTGACCAAAAAGGGACACTGTCATCCATCTGATGGTCAGGCTCTCCCCTTCCTCCTCTGACACTGACCAAAAAGGGACACCGTCATCCATCTGATGGTCAGGCTCTCCCCTTCCTCCTCTGACACTGACCAAAAAGGGACACTGTCATCCATCTGATGGTCAGGCTCTCCCCTTCCTCCTCTGACACTGACCAAAAAGGGACACTGTCATCCATCTGATGGTCAGGCTCTCCTCTTCCTCCTCTGACCAAAAAGGGACACTGTCATCCATCTGATGGTCAGGCTCTCCCCTTCCTCCTCTGACACTGACCAAAAAGGGACACTGTCATTCATCTGATGGTCAGGCTCTCCCCTTCCTCCTCTGACACTGACCAAAAAGGGACATCGTCATCCATCTGATGGTCAGGCTCTCCCCTTCCTCCTCTGACACTGACCAAAAAGGGACACCGTCATCCATCTGATGGTCAGGCTCTCCCCTTCCTCCTCTGACCAAAAAGGGACACCGTCATCCATCTGATGGTCAGGCTCTCCCCTTCCTCCTCTGACACTGACCAAAAAGGGACACCGTCATTCATCTGATGGTCAGGCTCTCCCCTTCCTCCTCTGACACTGACCAAAAAGGGACACTGTCATCCATCTGATGGTCAGGCTCTCCCCTTCCTCCTCTGACACTGACCAAAAAGGGACACTGTCATCCATCTGATGGTCAGGCTCTCCCCTTCTTCCTCTGACACTGACCAAAAAGGGACACTGTCATCCATCTGATGGTCAGGCTCTCCCCTTCCTCCTCTGACACTGACCAAAAAGGGACACCGTCATTCATCTGATGGTCAGGCTCTCCCCCTCCTCCTCTGACACTGACCAAAAAGGGACACTGTCATCCATCTGATGGTCAGGCTCTCCCCTTCCTCCTCTGACCAAAAAGGGACACTGTCATCCATCTGATGGTCAGGCTCTCCCCTTCTTCCTCTGACACTGACCAAAAAGGGACACTGTCATCCATCTGATGGTCAGGCTCTCCCCTTCCTCCTCTGACACTGACCAAAAAGGGACACTGTCATCCATCTGATGGTCAGGCTCTCCCCTTCCTCCTCTGACACTGACCAAAAAGGGACACCGTCATCCATCTGATGGTCAGGCTCTCCCCTTCCTCCTCTGACACTGACCAAAAAGGGACACTGTTATCCATCTGATGGTCAGGCTCTCCCCTTCCTCCTCTGACACTGACCAAAAAGGGACACTGTTATCCATCTGATGGTCAGGCTCTCCCCTTCCTCCTCTGACACTGACCAAAAAGGGACACTGTCATCCATCTGATGGTCAGGCTCTCCCCTTCCTCCTCTGACACTGACCAAAAAGGGACACTGTCATCCATCTGATGGTCAGGCTCTCCCCTTCCTCCTCTGACACTGACCAAAAAGGGACACCGTCATCCATCTGATGGTCAGGCTCTCCCCTTCCTCCTCTGACACTGACCAAAAAGGGACACCGTCATCCATCTGATGGTCAGGCTCTCCCCTTCCTCCTCTGACACTGACCAAAAAGGGACACTTTCATCCATCTGATGTTCAGGCTCTCCCCTTCCTCCTCTGACACTGACCAAAAAGGGACACCGTCATCCATCTGATGGTCAGGCTCTCCCCTTCCTCCTCTGACACTGACCAAAAAGGGACACTGTCATCCATCTGATGGTCAGGCTCTCCCCTTCCTCCTCTGACACTGACCAAAAAGGGACACCGTCATCCATCTGATGGTCAGGCTCTCCCCTTCCTCCTCTGACCAAAAAGGGACACTGTCATCCATCTGATGGTCAGGCTCTCCCCTTCCTCCTCTGACACTGACCAAAAAGGGACACCGTCATCCATCTGATGGTCAGGCTCTCCCCTTCCTCTTCTGACACTGACCAAAAAGGGACACCGTCATCCATCTGATGGTCAGGCTTTCCCCTTCCTCTTCTGACACTGACCAAAAAGGGACACTGTCATCCATCTGATGGTCAGGCTCTCCCCTTCCTCCTCTGACACTGACCAAAAAGGGACACTGTCATCCATCTGATGGTCAGGCTCTCCCCTTCCTCCTCTGACACTGACCAAAAAGGGACACTGTCATCCATCTGATGGTCAGGCTCTCCCCTTCTTCCTCTGACACTGACCAAAAAGGGACACTGTTATCCATCTGATGGTCAGGCTCTCCCCTTCCTCTTCTGACACTGACCAAAAAGGGACACCGTCATCCATCTGATGGTCAGGCTCTCCCCTTCCTCCTCTGACACTGACCAAAAAGGGACACTGTCATCCATCTGATGGTCAGGCTCTCCCCCTCCTCCTCTGACACTGACCAAAAAGGGACACTGTCATCCATCTGATGGCCAGGCTCTCCCCTTCCTCCTCTGACACTGACCAAAAAGGGACACCGTCATCCATCTGATGGTCAAGCTCTCCCCTTCCTCCTCTGACCAAAAAGGGACACTGTCATCCATCTGATGGTCAGGCTCTCCCCTTCCTCCTCTGACCAAAAAGGGACACTGTCATCCATCTGATGGTCAGGCTCTCCCCTTCCTCTTCTGACCAAAAAGGGACACTGTCATCCATCTGATGGTCAGGCTCTCCCCTTCCTCCTCTGACCAAAAAGGGACACTGTCATCCATCTGATGGTCAGGCTCTCCCCTTCCTCCTCTGACACTGACCAAAAAGGGACACCGTCATCCATCTGATGGTCAGGCTCTCCCCTTCCTCATCTGACACTGACCAAAAAGGGACACCGTCATCCATCTGATGGTCAGGCTCTCCCCTTCCTCCTCTGACACTGACCAAAAAGGGACACTTTCATCCATCTGATGTTCAGGCTCTCGCCTTCCTCCTCTGACACTGACCAAAAAGGGACACCGTCATCCATCTGATGGTCAGGCTCTCCCCTTCCTCCTCTGACACTGACCAAAAAGGGACACTGTCATCCATCTGATGGTCAGGCTCTCCCCTTCCTCCTCTGACACTGACCAAAAAGGGACACCGTCATCCATCTGATGGTCAGGCTCTCCCCTTCCTCCTCTGACCAAAAAGGGACACTGTCATCCATCTGATGGTCAGGCTCTCCCCTTCCTCCTCTGACACTGACCAAAAAGGGACACCGTCATCCATCTGATGGTCAGGCTCTCCCCTTCCTCTTCTGACACTGACCAAAAAGGGACACCGTCATCCATCTGATGGTCAGGCTTTCCCCTTCCTCTTCTGACACTGACCAAAAAGGGACACTGTCATCCATCTGATGGTCAGGCTCTCCCCTTCCTCCTCTGACACTGACCAAAAAGGGACACTGTCATCCATCTGATGGTCAGGCTCTCCCCTTCCTCCTCTGACACTGACCAAAAAGGGACACTGTCATCCATCTGATGGTCAGGCTCTCCCCTTCTTCCTCTGACACTGACCAAAAAGGGACACTGTTATCCATCTGATGGTCAGGCTCTCCCCTTCCTCTTCTGACACTGACCAAAAAGGGACACCGTCATCCATCTGATGGTCAGGCTCTCCCCTTCCTCCTCTGACACTGACCAAAAGGGACACCGTCATCCATCTGATGGTCAGGCTCTCCCCTTCCTCCTCTGACACTGACCAAAAAGGGACACTGTCATCCATCTGATGGTCAGGCTCTCCCCCTCCTCCTCTGACACTGACCAAAAAGGGACACTGTCATCCATCTGATGGCCAGGCTCTCCCCTTCCTCCTCTGACACTGACCAAAAAGGGACACCGTCATCCATCTGATGGTCAAGCTCTCCCCTTCCTCCTCTGACCAAAAAGGGACACTGTCATCCATCTGATGGTCAGGCTCTCCCCTTCCTCCTCTGACCAAAAAGGGACACTGTCATCCATCTGATGGTCAGGCTCTCCCCTTCCTCTTCTGACCAAAAAGGGACACTGTCATCCATCTGATGGTCAGGCTCTCCCCTTCCTCCTCTGACCAAAAAGGGACACTGTCATCCATCTGATGGTCAGGCTCTCCCCTTCCTCCTCTGACACTGACCAAAAAGGGACACCGTCATCCATCTGATGGTCAGGCTCTCCCCTTCCTCCTCTGACACTGACCAAAAAGGGACACCGTCATCCATCTGATGGTCAGGCTCTCCCCTTCCTCCTCTGACACTGACCAAAAAGGGACACTTTCATCCATCTGATGTTCAGGCTCTCGCCTTCCTCCTCTGACACTGACCAAAAAGGGACACTGTCATCCATCTGATGGTCAGGCTCTCCCCTTCCTCCTCTGACACTGACCAAAAAGGGACACCGTCATCCATCTGATGGTCAGGCTCTCCCCTTCCTCCTCTGACCAAAAAGGGACACTGTCATCCATCTGATGGTCAGGCTCTCCCCTTCCTCCTCTGACACTGACCAAAAAGGGACACCGTCATCCATCGGATGGTCAGGCTCTCCCCTTCCTCTTCTGACACTGACCAAAAAGGGACACCGTCATCCATCTGATGGTCAGGCTTTCCCCTTCCTCTTCTGACACTGACCAAAAAGGGACACTGTCATCCATCTGATGGTCAGGCTCTCCCCTTCCTCCTCTGACACTGACCAAAAAGGGACACTGTCATCCATCTGATGGTCAGGCTCTCCCCTTCCTCCTCTGACACTGACCAAAAAGGGACACTGTCATCCATCTGATGGTCAGGCTCTCCCCTTCTTCCTCTGACACTGACCAAAAAGGGACACTGTTATCCATCTGATGGTCAGGCTCTCCCCTTCCTCCTCTGACACTGACCAAAAAGGGACACCGTCATCCATCTGATGGTCAAGCTCTCCCCTTCCTCCTCTGACCAAAAAGGGACACTGTCATCCATCTGATGGTCAGGCTCTCCCCTTCCTCCTCTGACCAAAAAGGGACACTGTCATCCATCTGATGGTCAGGCTCTCCCCTTCCTCTTCTGACCAAAAAGGGACACTGTCATCCATCTGATGGTCAGGCTCTCCCCTTCCTCCTCTGACCAAAAAGGGACACTGTCATCCATCTGATGGTCAGGCTCTCCCCTTCCTCCTCTGACACTGACCAAAAAGGGACACCGTCATCCATCTGATGGTCAGGCTCTCCCCTTCCTCCTCTGACACTGACCAAAAAGGGACATCGTCATCCAAACTTCAGTCGCACCGCATTATATCTGCCTCATGCACAAATTCATGTTGTTACTCCTTTGAACAGAGGAAGTGACTTTTTCCTCAATATGGAAAAAATACCCAAGCCGCTAATAATAATAACAACACAAGCCTTTCCATTCCACTTTCCCACTCATTCATTACTGCTGCAGTGCTGGTTGTAGGGCGAGTGGAAGTAGGAAGAAAGCACATTTTATGTAGTATAAAAGTGTTGACAGTGCTGAGTGAGAACTTGAACATGAACTCACTCATAAAAACAGCAACTCTTTGCTGTATTCGTTGACTCATTCGTCATGGTTTTAAAAGTTTAGAAGTCTCACAGTATCAACTTTGCTGTAGATTTATTTCACACCTGCCTAGTTACTGCAGACATGCTAATCTGAGCCATCCGATTGGCCAGTGGTAGGCCTATGGTGCACTTGATTTGCACCCCCTGGGAAGGCAGAGTTTGCACCTTTAAAACATATGAAAAGGCTGAAAATGGAAACACGTCACCTACCCGGCGTGCAGGGCAGCTGAATCCGGTGCGCCTACCGCCAACAGCCCGTGACCAATAAATAAAAAATAGGACACAAGGCTTTATCGGTGCGTTTTTTACAGAAATGTTTGTCCATGGACTAGGAATGCCTTGGAGATCGACCAGTCTATCGCGATCGACCAGTTGGTGACCACTCGTGAAGATGAAGGGGAGGAGACGGGTTAAAGAATGATTTTTAAGCCTTGAGACATGGATTGTGTATGTGTGTCATTCAGAGGGTGAACAGGCAAGACAACAGATTTAAGTGCCTTTGACCGGGGTACGGTAGCAGGTGCCAGTTTTGAGTGTGTCAAGAACTGCAATGCTGCTGGGTTTAACACACTCAACAGTTTCCTGTGCATATCCAGAATGGTCCATCACCCAAAGGACATCCAGCCAACTTGACACAACTGTGTGAAGCATTGGAGTCAACATGGCCCAGCATCCCAGTGGAAGGCTTTCGACACCTTGTAGAGTCCCTGCCCCGACCAATCGAAGCTGTTCTGAGGGCAAAAAGGAGGGTGCAACTCAATATTAGTTCCTAATGTTTTCTACACTCAGTGTATATGTGTCTTTTAGTTATTGACCTCTTTGGGAACCCATTTCACATGTCATTGACCCTTTGTAGACATTGTAGATGTGAAGCTAATGTAAGCTTCCGTTCTATGTAAAGGTGTGTAGGTATGGAGTGTTTACTCTAAGTTGTTATTGCATTCATCTTAAAGCCGTCGGCAGCCAATGAGGCGCGGCTCTTTAATCCCAGACGGAGAGGAATATTCCCTCTAATGAATTGGGGGAACAAAACCTAATCCATCAGATTAATTGGATGCGTCCGTGCGGGTTTTTCAACCCGCCGTCCCACGCTCTGCAATTCTGATTTATGTGTCCAGACCACGCCAGCGTTCAGCCTGTATTTCTGGGACTAAGAGTCAGGAGTTGGGACTCGGGAGCGACAGGGGTGCTGTTCTGATTCTGTTGTTTTCCTTGATTGAGAATGAGATTAACCGGGGCCATCCAAGTGGGAAAATGGGGAAATGAATTGAGAAAACGGGATGAGTAATATTTTATTGGGCGTGCCGATCGCGTGAGAAGACGATGTTATCAGGTTGCTTATCGCCCAGATGGGTTTTCTCTGATGAGAAATCATCAACATAAATTCTGTTTGACAAATTCTCTCCATTAGTTTCTCTAGTTGGAAAAGCCAAAGCAATTTTGAAAGTGCAATGAGTGGAAATCTCTACTGAAATGTAGTGAGATAACCAGAGTAAGAATCATGCATTGTTGTTTAGTTGGTGTGGAGACATTCCCTATGGGCCAAATGAGGTGTACATACACACACTCAGTGTCTCTACTCACTGGAAAAGTGATGGAGGCAGGTAGATCTGAGGCCCCAAAGCATACTCACACACACACACACACACACACACACACACACACACTCACTCACTCACTCATAATACACCTGCATACTCTTCCATCTGCATATTATGACTCCCATTTCCAGTTGCTCAAGGGGTGTTTGGTGGTCAAAAGGTCATTATAATTTTACATTCCCTCCCTTACCCTCCCATTAATCCACCTACTGTGGTGTGTGTGTTTAGAGGTGAACAGGTTAACCTCTCCACCAACATCAGAGCCAGACAGACTCTGGGCAGGCTCATCTCTTCATTTTTCACCGGCAGACTGCTGTTTGGGGAGAGAGAGAGAGGGGGGGGGGGTGTGAGAGAGAGAGAGAGAGAGAGAGAGAGAGGAGGGAGTGTGAGAGAGAGAGAGGAGGGAGTGTGAGAGAGAGAGAGGAGGGAGTGTGAGAGAGAGAGGAGGGAGTGTGTGAGAGAGAGGGGAGTGAGAGAGAAAGCGAGAGGGGGGGGGGTTGTGAGAGAGAGAGGGGTGGGGGGCGAGAGAGAGAGATGAATGCAGGCCCCCTCCAGACACATGGTTCCATTACAGAGTGCTGCATTCACAGCACAAGGGCCTGTCGGGATGGAGAGAACTAGAAAGAGAGAGAGAAAGAGAGGGCAAAGGGAGAAGAGGGAGACTCACTCTCCAGAATTGGTAATCACTCGCTCTCGTCCATCGCACACTCTCCACATCCATAATTTCCTCCTCCTCTCCTATCCTCTCCTCCAAATCTCTTTATTCTAATGAGTTCCTGAGATAATGTTGCCCAGACCCTTTCACTTATATTCTCTCTTATTTAGGAAAATACATTCAGCGTTTTGTCCTTCCAAACGAGGAAATATCTTCTCCCTCCTCTCCCTCCTCCTTCTCTTCTCTCTCCTCTCCCTCTCCTCAGTTCTCTACTATACTCCTCTCCTCAGTTCTCTACTATATTACTCTCCTCAGTTCTCTAATATACTCCTCTCCTCAGTTCTCTAATATACTCCTCTCCTCTCCTCAGTTCTCTACTATACTCCTCTCCTCAGTTCTCTACTATACTCTTCTCCTCAGTTCTCTACTATACTCCTCTCCTCAGTTCTCTACTATATTACTCTCCTCAGTTCTCTAATATACTCCTCTCCTCAGTTCTCTAATATACTCCTCTCCTCTCCTCAGTTCTCTACTATACTCCTCTCCTCAGTTCTCTACTATACTCTTCTCCTCAGTTCTCTACTATACTCCTCTCCTCAGTTCTCTAATATACTCCTCTCCTCAGTTCTCTACTGTACTCCTTTCCTCAGTTCTCTAATATACTCCACTCCTCTCCTCAGTTCTCTACTATATTCCTCTCCTCAGTTCTCTAATATATTCCTCTCCTCTCCTCAGTTCTCTACTATATTCCTCTCCTCAGTTCTCTACTATATTCGTCTCTTCAGTTCTCTACTATATTTCTCTCCTCAGTTCTCTGATATACTCCTCTCCTCTCCTCAGTTCTCTACTATATTCCTCTCCTCTCCTCAGTTCTCTACTATATTCCTCTCCTCAGTTCTCTACTATATTCCTCTCCTCAGTTCTCTACTATATTCCTCTCCTCAGTTCTCTAATATATTCCTCTCCTCAGTTCTCTAATATATTCCTCTCCTCTCCTCAGTTCTCTACTATATTCCTCTCCTCTCTTCAGTTCTCTACTATATTCCTCTCCTCAGTTCTCTAATATATTCCTCTCCTCTCCTCAGTTCTCTACTATATTCCTCTCCTCAGTTCTCTACTATATTCCTCTCCTCAGTTCTCTAATATATTCCTCTCCTCAGTTCTCTAATATACTCCTCTCCTCAGTTCTCTAATATACTCCTCTCCTCAGTTCTCTACTATATTCCTCTCCTCAGTTCTCTACTGTACTCCTTTCCTCAGTTCTCTAATATACTCCTCTCCTCTCCTCAGTTCTCTACTATACTCTTCTCCTCAGTTCTCTGATATACTCCTCTCCTCTCCTCAGTTCTCTACTATATTCCTCTCCTCTCCTCAGTTCTCTACTATATTCCTCTCCTCAGTTCTCTACTATATTCCTCTCCTCAGTTCTCTAATATATTCCTCTCCTCAGTTCTCTAATATATTCCTCTCCTCTCCTCAGTTCTCTACTATATTCCTCTCCTCTCTTCAGTTCTCTACTATATTCCTCTCCTCAGTTCTCTAATATATGCCTCTCCTCTCCTCAGTTCTCTACTATATTCCTCTCCTCAGTTCTCTACTATATTCCTCTCCTCAGTTCTCTAATATATTCCTCTCCTCAGTTCTCTAATATACTCCTCTCCTCAGTTCTCTACTATATTCCTCTCCTCAGTTCTCTACTATACTCCTCTCCTCAGTTCTCTACTGTACTCCTTTCCTCAGTTCTCTAATATACTCTTCTCCTCTCATCAGTTCTCTAATGTACTCCTCTCCTCAGTTCTCTAATATACTCCTCTCCTCTCCTCAGTTCTCTACTGTACTCCTTTCCTCAGTTCTCTAATATACTCCTCTCCTCTCTTCAGTTCTCTAATATACTCCTCTCCTCAGTTCTCTACTATATTCCTCTCCTCAGTTCTCTACTATACTCTTCTCCTCAGTTCTCTACTGTACTCCTTTCCTCAGTTCTCTAATATACTCCTCTCCTCTCCTCAGTTCTCTACTATATTCCTCTCCTCAGTTCTCTAATATACTCCTCTCCTCAGTTCTCTAATATATTCCTCTCCTCTCCTCAGTTCTCTACTATATTCCTCTCCTCAGTTCTCTAATATATTCCTCTCCTCAGTTCTCTAATATATTCCTCTCCTCTCCTCAGTTCTCTACTATATTCCTCTCCTCAGTTCTCTACTATACTCCTCTCCTCAGTTCTCTACTATATTCCTCTCCTCAGTTCTCTGCTATACTCCTCTCCTCAGTTCTCTAATATACTCCTCTCCTCAGTTCTCTACTATACTCCTCTCCTCAGTTCTCTAATATACTCCTCTCCTCTCCTCAGTTCTCTACTATACTCCTCTCCTCAGTTCTCTAATATACTCCTCTCCTCAGTTCTCTACTATACTCCTCTCCTCTCCTCAGTTCTCTACTATACTCCTCTCATCAGGTCTCTTCTATACTCCTCTCCTCAGTTCTCTACTCCTCTCCTCTCCTCAGTTCTCTTCTATACTCCTCTCTTCAGTTCTCTTCTATACTCCTCTCCTCAGTTATTTTCTATACTCCTCTCCTCAGTTCTCTACTATACTCCTCTCCTCAGTTCTCTTCTATACTCCTCTCCTCAGTTCTCTACTATACTCCTCTCCTCAGTTCTCTTCTATACTCCTCTCCCCAGTTCTCTACTATACTCCTCTCCTCAGTTCTCTTCTATACTCCTCTCCTCAGTTCTCTACTATACTCCTCTCCTCAGTTCTCTACTATACTCCTCTCCTCAGTTCTCTACTATATTCCTCTCCTCAGTTCTCTGCTATACTCCTCTCCTCAGTTCTCTAATATACTCCTCTCCTCAGTTCTCTACTATACTCCTCTCCTCAGTTCTCTAATATACTCCTCTCCTCTCCTCAGTTCTCTACTATACTCCTCTCCTCAGTTCTCTAATATACTCCTCTCCTCAGTTCTCTACTATACTCCTCTCCTCTCCTCAGTTCTCTACTATACTCCTCTCATCAGGTCTCTTCTATACTCCTCTCCTCAGTTCTCTACTCCTCTCCTCTCCTCAGTTCTCTTCTATACTCCTCTCTTCAGTTCTCTTCTATACTCCTCTCCTCAGTTATTTTCTATACTCCTCTCCTCAGTTCTCTACTATACTCCTCTCCTCAGTTCTCTTCTATACTCCTCTCCTCAGTTCTCTACTATACTCCTCTCCTCAGTTCTCTTCTATACTCCTCTCCTCAGTTCTCTACTATACTCCTCTCCTCAGTTCTCTTCTATACTCCTCTCCTCAGTTCTCTACTATACTCCTCTCCTCAGTTCTCTACTATATTCCTCTCCTCAGTTCTCTTCTATACTCCTCTCCTCAGTTCTCTACTATACTCCTCTCCTCAGTTCTCTACTATATTCCTCTCCTCTCTTCAGTTCTCTACTATATTCCTCTCCTCAGTTCTCTAATATATTCCTCTCCTCTCCTCAGTTCTCTACTATACACCTCTCCTCAGTTCTCTACTATACTCCTCTCCTCAGTTCTCTTCTATACTCCTCTCCTCAGTTCTCTACTATACTCCTCTCCTCAGTTCTCTTCTATACTCCTCTCCTCAGTTCTCTACTATACTCCTCTCCTCAGTTCTCTAATATACTCCTCTCCTCAGTTCTCTACTATACTCCTCTCCTCTCCTCAGTTCTCTACTATACTCCTCTCATCAGGTCTCTACTATAATCCTCTCCTCAGTTCTCTTCTATACTCCTCTCTTCAGTTCTCTTCTATACTCCTCTCCTCAGTTCTCTACTATACTCCTCTCCTCAGTTCTCTTCTATACTCCTCTCCTCAGTTCTCTACTGTACTCCTCTCCTCAGTTCTCTTCTATACTCCTCTCCTCAGTTCTCTACTATACTCCTCTCCTCAGTTCTCTTCTATACTCCTCTCCTCAGTTCTCTACTATACTCCTCTCCTCAGTTCTCTTCTATACTCCTCTCCTCAGTTCTCTTCTATACTCCTCTCCTCAGTTCTCTTCTATACTCCTCTCCTCAGTTCTCTACTATACTCCTCTCCTCAGTTCTCTACTATACTCCTCTCCTCAGTTCTCTTCTATACTCCTCTCCTCAGTTCTCTTCTATACTCCTCTCCTCAGTTCTCTACTATATTCCTCTCCTCAGTTCTCTACTATACTCCTCTCCTCAGTTCTCTACTATATTCCTCTCCTCAGTTCTCTACTATACTCCTCTCCTCAGTTCTCTACTATACTCCTCTCCTCAGTTCTCTACTATACTCCTTTCCTCAGTTCTCTTCTATACTCCTCTCCTCAGTTCTCTACTCCTCTCCTCTCCTCAGTTCTCTTCTATACTCCTCTCTTCAGTTCTCTACTATATTCCTCTCCTCAGTTCTCTTCTATACTCCTCTCCTCAGTTCTCTACTATACTCCTCTCCTCAGTTCTCTAATATACTCCTCTCCTCAATTCTCTACTATACTCCTCTCCTCTCCTCAGTTCTCTACTATACTCCTCTCATCAGGTCTCTACTATAATCCTCTCCTCAGTTCTCTTCTATACTCCTCTCTTCAGTTCTCTTCTATACTCCTCTCCTCAGTTCTCTACTATACTCCTCTCCTCAGTTCTCTTCTATACTCCTCTCCTCAGTTCTCTACTGTACTCCTCTCCTCAGTTCTCTTCTATACTCCTCTCCTCAGTTCTCTACTATACTCCTCTCCTCAGTTCTCTTCTATACTCCTCTCCTCAGTTCTCTACTATACTCCTCTCCTCAGTTCTCTTCTATACTCCTCTCCTCAGTTCTCTTCTATACTCCTCTCCTCAGTTCTCTTCTATACTCCTCTCCTCAGTTCTCTACTATACTCCTCTCCTCAGTTCTCTACTATACTCCTCTCCTCAGTTCTCTTCTATACTCCTCTCCTCAGTTCTCTTCTATACTCCTCTCCTCAGTTCTCTACTATATTCCTCTCCTCAGTTCTCTACTATACTCCTCTCCTCAGTTCTCTACTATATTCCTCTCCTCAGTTCTCTACTATACTCCTCTCCTCAGTTCTCTACTATACTCCTCTCCTCAGTTCTCTACTATACTCCTTTCCTCAGTTCTCTTCTATACTCCTCTCCTCAGTTCTCTACTCCTCTCCTCTCCTCAGTTCTCTTCTATACTCCTCTCTTCAGTTCTCTACTATATTCCTCTCCTCAGTTCTCTTCTATACTCCTCTCTTCAGTTCTCTACTATATTCCTCTCCTCTCCTCAGTTCTCTACTATACTCCTCTCCTCAGTTCTCTACTATACTCCTCTCCTCAGTCCTCTACTGTACTCCTCTCCTCAGTTCTCTAATATACTCCTCTCCTCCTCAGGGCTCTGCACTGGCTCTGGTTTGCCAGGTTGGTGAGATAGAACGGAAGAGATGGACTACACAGAAACCTAGAGGTTTTTCTCAGCGCCTCTGGCAATACACAGGATGATATTCCCTGCTATTTCCGCATGTTGTTTTGGACCTGCTGTGAAGCACGCGTGTTCTTCTTACCGTGTCACATGTCGGCAGTGTCGGTGTAGGCGTGTTCTGGGAGAGCTGAATGACAACAAGTTGACAGTGATGATGTGATTTGGTGAAGCTAGGTGCTGTATATGGTTTCAGGGTTTCTCCACTCTGAGGGGTGTATGCAGATTGTACTCTGTGTATTTCTGGGTTGTGCTTGCGTCCTAGCAACCGGAATGACGACAGCCGCTGTTATATTTTCAGACGAAGTTGGCGGCCCACTTCACTTGACTACGCTGGCATGAATTCTTGTACTACACACACACACACACACACACACACACACACACACACAAAACAGAGAGGCATCTGGCTCTCCCCTCGTCATGTTCATCACCATCATTATGCATTATGCACTCCACTTTGAGATTTGTTTTTCTATGAAAAGCGTGTTATAAATTCTGTGGTTTATTGTTATTGTTGTTATTATTATTATTATTATCATGGTAAACCTGTGTTTAGCGATCCTGTGGTAGCTAGTAAGATGCTGGAGTCCCTCAGGAGGGCCATCATGACGACCGACCGCCAGCCCACACTATGCAGACACGGTGCGGCTGAAACCCACACGTGTTACGTAGCCTAGCGGAGATACGGGGGAATGGATGACTCACTCACACGCATACGACAGGAGTGCAGTGAGCGCCCGCACACACACACTCTTTCTCTCACACACACACACACACACACACACACACACACACACACACACAGGGACCAAATGAGGACAAAATGGCACTGACACTGGTATCTATATGGCTGTTAAAGGCCCATGTTATCAACCATGTGAATGGAATGAATTCATCCTGTTTCTATGTTATCAACAGAACCTAATGTACTAGAAGGGAAACGGTAAGTAAATGGGGTGCGAAAACACTTAACCAACATTTCCTGGTTCTCCAGAAATACGGTTTGAAGATTCAGGAATTCATACTTATTCACTTCTGATAAAAGTAAAGCAAGCATGTTACCAGGTATAGTATGATGAGACAGTGTCTTTATAGAAAGAGGCCGTATCTGGCTGCAAAGGACACAGTCATCATTCTATCGTGTGCCCATCTTTCCTACCAGTACATAGGAATTTGTCTTGCATGTATTCTTTCTATCAACCGTTGATAGTTTAGTTTATTTGGGTCCCCATTATCTGTTGAATAAGCCTCAGCTATTCTCCCTGGTGCTCACGATAGGCCCTCAGCTATTCTCCCTGGGGCTCACGATAGGCCCTCAGCTATTCTCCCTGGGGCTCACGATAGGCCCTCAGCTATTCTCCCTGGGGCTCACGATAGGCCCTCAGCTATTCTCCCTGGGGCTCACGATAGGCCCTCAGCTATTCTCCCTGGTGCTCACGATAGGCCCTCAGCTATTCTCCCTGGGGCTCACGATAGGCCCTCAGCTATTCTCCCTGGGGCTCACGATAGGCCCTCAGCTATTCTCCCTGGGCCTCACGATAGGCCCTCAGCTATTCTCCCTGGGGCTCACGATAGGCCCTCAGCTATTCTCCCTGGTGCTCACGATAGGCCCTCAGCTATTCTTCCTGGGGCTCACGATAGGCCCTCAGCTATTCTCCCTGGGGCTCACGATAGGCCCTCAGCTATTCTCCCTGGGGCTCACGATAGGCCCTCAGCTATTCTCCCTGGTGCTCACGATAGGCCCTCAGCTATTCACCCTGAGGCTCACGATAGGCCCTCAGCTATTCTCCCTGGTGCTCACGATATGCCCTCAGCTATTCTCCCTGGGGCTCACGATAGGCCCTCAGCTATTCACCCTGGTGCTCACGATAGGCCCTCAGCTATTCTCCCTGGTGCTCACGATAGGCCCTCAGCTATTCTCCCTGGGGCTCACGATAGGCCCTCAGCTATTCTCCCTGGTGCTCACGATAGGCCCTCAGCTATTCTGCCTGGGGCTCACGATAGGCCTTCAGCTATTCTCCCTGGTGCTCACGATAGGCCCTCAGCTATTCTCCCTGGTGCTCACGATAGGCCCTCAGCTATTCTCCCTGGGGCTCACGATAGGCCCTCAGCTATTCTCCCTGGGGCTCACGATAGGCCCTCAGCTATTCTCCCTGGTGCTCACGATAGGCCCTCAGCTATTCTCCCTGGGGCTCACGATAGGTCCTCAGCTATTCTCCCTGGGGCTCACGATAGGCCCTCAGCTATTCTCCCTGGGGCTCACGATAGGCCCTCAACTATTCTCCCTGGGGCTCACGATAGGCCCTCAGCTATTCTCCCTGGTGCTCACGATAGGCCCTCAGCTATTCTCCCTGGTGCTCACGATAGGCCCTCAGCTATTCTCCCTGGTGCTCACGATAGGCCCTCAGCTATTCTCCCTGGGGCTCACGATAGGCCCTCAGCTATTCTCCCTGGGGCTCACGATAGGCCCTCAGCTATTCTCCCTGAGGCTCACGATAGGCCCTCAGCTATTCTCCCTGGTGCTCACGATAGGCCCTCAGCTATTCTCCCTGGTGCTCACGATAGGCCCTCAGCTATTCTCCCTGGTGCTCACGATAGGCCCTCAGCTATTCTCCCTGGGGCTCACGATAGGCCCTCAGCTATTCTCCCTGGTGCTCACGATAGGCCCTCAGCTATTCTCCCTGGGGCTCACGATAGGTCCTCAGCTATTCTCCCTGGGGCTCACGATAGGCCCTCAGCTATTCTCCCTGGGGCTCACGATAGGCCCTCAACTATTCTCCCTGGGGCTCACGATAGGCCCTCAGCTATTCTCCCTGGTGCTCACGATAGGCCCTCAGCTATTCTCCCTGGTGCTCACGATAGGCCCTCAGCTATTCTCCCTGGGGCTCACGATAGGCCCTCAGCTATTCTCCCTGAGGCTCACGATAGGCCCTCAGCTATTCTCCCTGGTGCTCACGATAGGCCCTCAGCTATTCTCCCTGGTGCTCACGATAGGCCCTCAGCTATTCTCCCTGGGGCTCACGATAGGCCCTCAGCTATTCTCCCTGAGGCTCACGATAGGCCCTCAGCTATTCTCCCTGGTGCTCACGATAGGCCCTCAGCTATTCTCCCTGGGGCTCACGATATACATTTCTCTGCTATTGGGTTCTCTAGTAGAATCAGAATGGATTCTGTCCAACGGTCTGCAATTCAATTATTTACAGCCACTGTGGTTGGTAAACACACACACCCACCTGTGGAATCGTATCGCCGTAGGGAGATAGATGGTATGTACAGGGACATGGGATGCCTTTTTCCCCCTCTATACCGTGTAGCTGGTGGGCCTCAGTTTGACCACACTGTCTCGTAAAAACACACACACGCGCACACCGTGGACAAGGATAGGAAATATATGTTTTCTTATCAGTGGAGACACAGGCTCCTTGTGTGAGGACACTTTTCTGGTAACTGAGTACACTGTAGTGTACATTCTCTCCTCCTATTGGCTAAGGTTAGTTAGTAAAGAGTTGTGATTGGCCACAGTTAGTAATGCGTTGTGCCTTGACCTTGTGACAACAGGTAGACCAGACTTTCATGGAGCTGTGAAAAGCCATGTTTGTTTTCCTGGGGTGAGTGGTGTGTGAGAGAGAGAGAGAGAGAGAGAGAGTCAAAGACGGGGAATAGGCATTGCTTATCTTGAAGCCACACAGCTAGCGAGTGTTTAGCACCGTTGTGAAATATGTGGCCATTGTGAGGGAATTTTTACCCATTTCATTTGTACATTTTTTATCTTGGCCTTTTCCCCCCTCTCTCTCATTCATGGTCTATAGCTCACGTGCTGTACGTCTCTCCAATTCCATCTCTCCCCCTACCTGTTTTTTCACAATAAGGGAATTTTGACCAATTGTGACTAACATTTTATCTTCTCTCTCTCTCTCTCTCTCTCTCTCTCTCTCTCTCTCTTTCTCTCTCTCTCTCTCTCTCGTTCTCTCTCTCCCTCTCTCTCTGTATATACCTCTCTCTACCTCTCTCTCCGGTTCTCCCCTCCTCTCTCTTTTTCAGAGTTATATCCATGGGAGCAGCCAGGCCCAGTTTGTAGCTGAGTCCCACATCATCCTGCTGCTCAGTATCCTTAACACGAATGCCTCATGGGAAGCCTGTATTCACTACTTCCCCTATATGATATCGAGGATTAACCAATGTGAAGCCTGTATTCAATAACTACTATGTATGATACAGAGGACTAACCAATGGGAAGCCTGTATTCACTACTTCCTCTATATGATACAGAGGACTAACCAATGGGAAGCCTGTATTCACTACTTCCTCTATATGATACAGAGGACTAACCAATGGGAAGCCTGTATTCACTACTTCCTCTATATGATACAGAGGATTAACCAATGGGAAGCCTGTATTCACTACTTCATCTATATGATACAGAGGACTAACCAATGGGAAGCCTGTATTCACTACTTCCTCTATATGATACAGAGGATTAACCAATGGGAAGCCTGTATTCACTACTTCCTCTATATGATACAGAGGACTAACCAATGGGAAGCCTGTATTCACTACTTCCTCTATATGATACAGAGGACCAACCAATGGGAAGCCTGTATTCACTACCTATTCTAGAGCCAGATTCAGGAGGCATTTGCACCTAAACACCAACAGGAAAGCGAATCCTGAAGCTTCATAATATCACATATACTACACTATTTACTCTGTATTTATAGTTGGCCGTAATAGTGTATTAATCACATAAACCTCTAGTGATATCTCCTCTGCATAGAAAAACAGGTGTGAACTTTACACCTGTGGCGAGCTCTTAGTACATACAGTTGAAGTGGGAAGTTTACATACACATAGGTTGGAGTCATTAAAACTTGTTTTTTTAACCAACTCCACACATTTCTTGTTAAACAAACTATATTGTTTTGGCGGTTAGGACATCTACTTTGTGCATGACACAAGTAATTTTTTTTAACAGTTGTTTACAAACAGATGATTTCACTTATAATTCAGTATATCATAATTCCAGTGGGTCAGAAGTTTACATACACTAAGTTCACTGTTCCTTTAAACAACTTGGAAAATTTCAGAAAATTATGTCATGGCTTTAGAAGCTTCTGATAGGCTAATTGACATCATTTGAGTCAATTGGAGGTGTACCTGTGGATGTATTTGGAGGCCTACCTTCAAACTCAGTGCTTCTTTGCTTGACTCCATGGGAAAACCAAAAGAAATCAGCCAAGACCTCAGGAAAAACAATTGTAGACCTCCACAAGTCTGGTTCATCCTTGGGAGCAATTTCTAAACGCCTGAAGGTAGAACGTTCATCTGTAGAAACAATAGTACGCAAGTGTAAACACCATGGGACCACGCAGCCATCATACTGCTCAGGAAGGAGACTCGTTCTGTCTCCTAGAGATGAACATACTTTGGAGCGAAAAGTGCAAATCAATCCCAAAACAACAGCAAAGGACCCTGTGAAGATGCTGGAGGAAATAGGTACAAAAGTATCTATTTCCACAGTCAAACGAGTCCTATATCAACATAACCTGAAAGGCCGCTCAGCAAGGAAGAAGCCACTGCTCCAAAACCGCCATAAAAAAGCCAGACTACGGTTTGCAACTGCACATGGGGACAAAGATCGTACTTTTTGGAGAAATGTTCTCTGGTTTGATGAAACAAAAATAGAACTGTTTGGCCATAATGACCATCGTTATGTTTGGAGGAAAAAAGGGGAGGCTTGCAAGCTGAAGAACACCATTCCAATCGTGAAGCACGGGGGTGGCAGCATCATGTTGTGGGGGTGCTTTGCTGCAGGAGGGACTGGTGCACTTCACAAAATAGATGGCATCATGAGGTATTGTGAATATACTGAAGCAACATGTCAAGACATCAGTCAGGAAGTTATAACTTGGTCGCAAATGGGTCTTCCAAATGGACAGTGACCCCAAGCATACTACCAAAGTTGTGGCAAAATGGCTTAAGGACAGCAAAGTCAAGGTATTGGAGTGGCCATCACAAAGCCCTGACCTCAATCCTATAGAACATTTGTGGACAGAACTGAAAAAGCGTGTGCAAGCAAGGAGGTCTACAAACCTGACTCAGTTACACCAGCTCTGTCAGGGGGAATGGGCCAAAATTCACCCAACTTATTGTGGGAAGCTTGTGGAAGGCTACCTGACACGTTTGACCCAAGATAAACAATTTAAAGGCAATGCTACCAAATACTAATTGAGTGTATGTAAACTTCTGACCCACTGGGAATGTGATGAAAGAAGTAAAATCTGAAATAAATAATTTTCTCTATTATTCTGACATTTCACATTCTTAATATAAAGTGGTGATCCTAACTGACCTAAGACAGGGCATTTTTACTAGGTTTAAATGATAGGAATTGTGACTTTGACTAATGTGTATGTAAACTTCCGACTTCAACTGTATCTAGCGTCATTCTAGTCCATAGTGTATCGCCGTAGAGACCTACAGTCATTCTAGTCCATAGTGTATCGCCGTAGAGACCTACAGTCATTCTAGTCCATAGTGTATCACCGTAGAGACCTACAGTCATTCTAGTCCATAGTGTATCGCCGTAGAGACCTACAGTCATTCTAGTCCATAGTGTATTGCCGTAGAGACCTACAGTTATTCTAGTCCTTACTGTTTCCTACAGTGTCATTCTGGGGGGGGGGGGTTGGATGGGACATATGTGGGATATAGACAGCAGTGAAAACACAAAGGCACACATACATCAGGCAGCATCTGTAAAGGGCCCATACAAACACACTGACATGATGCACAGCTGTACACAAAACACAGTTCCACCCACATGCTCTACCCTTTCTCTGTGGTTCACATTCAAACACTATCTGTAGCTCTCACACACAATCAATGGAACACATGCTAAAAGGCTTGAGAGCAGCAGCCTTGAGAATGAGGCCTGAGACTCTCTCACACACACACAGCTGGCAGTTGTCTTCTTTTTTTCATTAGTACTATCTCCAGTCTCTTCCAGTTTTAATTCCACTTTAATTAGAATGGTTTGTTTGCTCCGTGTTGGCTCTGTCCAACCCCCACTCCCACCCACCCACCCACACACAGACTCACACTCACACACTGCTTGGGGAGATGAGAAGCCGATGTGTGCGTGCGCAGGTGTGTATGTCTCAGGCCTGATTCTCAAGGACCCGTTGGCATAATCACATATGCTGTTGTCAAGCCTCTCAACATCACGATGTGTTCCATCGAAGGTGGCCTAGTTTAGTTATGGAAGTGGCCTTTCAAAAAGATCCATGATTTCCATATGCATGAGAGCCCGTGCACAAGGAAATGGCTAGACTTGCTTTAGGTATGACTGTAATGCACTTAAATGAAATTGTTTTGTTAATATTTCATGTTCCTTACTTTACTGGTCATAATACCAGACACTTCTATCCAAAGTGACAGGTAGTGTTCAGTATATGGTATGTGACCCATGCGGGAGTCAAACCCACGACCCTGGCCTTATCATCACTACACTCTAACCCGCTGAGCTAATGGAACTTCCTAAATAGGCGTCAAGAGGAGTGCATCCAGTGGTCCGAACCTCAGCCACCTTGTGGCTCCGGAGTCTTTATGTCTGGGTGGTCCACACAACTCCCCTGTCCACAGCTAACGTCGTAGTCCATCGGCATCTCTTCTCCTTCCGTTCTCTAGCCATCTCCTATTCCGTCGTTAGCAATGCCTGCACAATAGCTACAATAGCCGAGGAGTTGATTAACCATTTATCCCTCAGTAATCGCTACTTTCACAGTCTGGAGTTAACGGCTCACTGCTCACCCTGAGTGAGAACACACTGCAGCTGAATAGACTTTTGACTTTTGGAAGATTGACATTGTCTGGGTTATACACAGTGCACGCGCACACTATCACAAACATACACTTACAGCACACACACTGTGGTTAGTCCGTTTCCTTGACAACTGCCCACAGATGCCGCCATCACCATGGGGATGGTCCTGCTCAACGAGGCGGCGACGTCCAAAGGAGATGTGGGCAAGAGGAGAAGTGAGTGATTCCTCCTGGTTTGTTATTGTATCACGGACTGTATTACAGGGCCATTCAGCTGCCGGGCCCCCAAGGGCCCAAGTGCTGTACTGCTGCTTTCCTTCTCTACCTGCTAGTCAACTGGTGAACTGTCAGGTGGTTGGTCAGTGCTGTCCCAGGTCCCTGATTAGAAGGAGGAAATGGCCAGAAGGTTTTCTACCTCGGCTCCAGGACTGCAGTTGAATAGTCCCGCTGCTGCGTTGTAATCTCTGTAGTATGAGGGGTGTGATTGTTGTGGTTAGTAAACAGGGACTTTGTATGGAAATGAGAGGATCTCTTGTTCCGCTGTCAGTGATTGGGTCACCTGCGTTTGTTTGTGTGTGTCTGAAAACTCAGTCACACACAGCATGAAACTATCATCCCGTTGATAATTGTTACGCTGAAAATATTGGTGAGGTAACGTCCTGGTCTTTGACATCAGACACCCGATCACTCTTCAACTCTACTGTTTTAGCTGCTGAGTGTGGAGTGTTCAGACACAACTTCTCTACCGAGCAGGACCCAGATAAGTAAACCTAAAAACAAAATGGCGGTTAAAGGGGTGTGTTATCCCCTTAACAATGTAAAGTAAAGGCAAATGCCAGTTTTTCATCGTTACCGTCATAAGCATTCCTTTTAGCATCAACCGCTAACAAGCCTTTGAAATGCTAATTAGCGCGCTAGGATCATGCTCCTATTATGGGGCTTAGGCCAGTGGTGGAATCAGAGGTTGGCTGAACTTTGATCTCGCGTGCTAATCCTGAAAAGCACAGCCCAAACCAAGCTGCGTAGCTAATGAGGGAAATTATAAACAGGGCTTAAATTAGCTCTCACGATGAAACAAACAGGCCACGACATGAAACAGTTGGATCTGCCGGTTCCCTGGTCCGGGATCAGATTTATTTAAGCGCGAGAACACATTGAATAAAATGGATTATAAGGACTGAT